>NW_020838052.1:2752529-2877855 GCF_003676395.1 Aethalodelphis obliquidens | reverse complement strand
CAGCAAAGGAAACCATAAACAAGACCAAAAGACAACCCTCAGAATGGGAGAAAATATTTGCAAATGAAGCAACCGACAAAGGATTAATCTCCAAAATTTACAAGCAGCTCATGCAGCTCAATAACAAGAAAACAAACAACCCAATCCAAAAATGGGCAGAAGACCTAAATAGACATTTCTCCAAAGAAGATATACAGACTGCCAACAAACACATGAAAGAATGCTCAACATCATTAATCTTTAGAGAAATGCACATCAAAACTACAATGAGATATCATCTCACACCAGTCAGAATGGCCATCATCAAAAAAATCTAGAAACAATAAATGCTGGAGAGGGTGTGGAGAAAAGGGAACACTCTTGCACTGCTGGTGGGAATGTGAATTGGTACAGCCACCATGGAGCGTAGTATGGAGGTTCCTTAAAAAACTACAAATAGAACTACCATATGACCCAGCAATCCCACTACTGGGCATATACCCTGAGGAAACCAAAATTCAAAAAGAGTCATGTACCAAAATGTTCATTGCAGCT
This sequence comes from Aethalodelphis obliquidens, assembly GCF_003676395.1. Classification (NCBI taxonomy): domain Eukaryota; kingdom Metazoa; phylum Chordata; class Mammalia; order Artiodactyla; family Delphinidae; genus Aethalodelphis; species Aethalodelphis obliquidens. The sequence goes on along the minus strand of NW_020838052.1, from coordinate 2,877,321 downwards.
CTATTTACAATAGCCCGGAGATGGAAACAACCTAAGTGCCCATCATCGGATGAATGGATAAAGAAGATGTGGCACATATATACAATGGAATATTACTCAGCCATAAAAAGAAACGAAATTGAGCTATTTGTAATGAGGTGGATAGACCTAGAGTCTGTCATACAGAGTGAAGTAAGTCAGAAAGAAAAAGACAAATACCGTATGCTAACACATATATATGGAATTTAAGAAAAAAATGTCATGAAGAACCTAGGGGTAAAGCAGGAATAAAGACGCAGACCTCTTAGAGAACGGACTTGAGGTTATGGGGAGGGGGAAGGGTGAGCTGTGACAGGGCGAGAGAGAGTCATGGGCATATACACACTAACAAACGCAGTAAGGTAGATAGCTAGTGGGAAGTAGTCGCATGGCACAGGGATATTGGCTCGGTGCTTTGTGACAGCCTGGAGGGGTGGGATGGGGAGGGTGGGAGGGAGGGAGACGCAACAGGGAAGACATATGGGAACATATGTTTATGTATGACTGATTCACTTTGTTGTGGAGCAGAAACTAGCACACCATTGTAAGGCAGTTGTACCCCAATAAAGATGTTAAAAAAAAAAAAAAACAAATTATAGGGGTCCCAGAAGAAGAAGAGAAAAAGAAATGGACTCAGAAAATATTTGAAGAGATTATAGTTGAAAATTGCTCTAATATGGGAAAAGAAATAGTTAATCAAGTCCAGGAAGCACAGAGGGTCCAATATAGGATAAATCCAAGGTGAAACATGCCAAGACACATATTAATCAAACAGTCAAAAATAAAATACAAAGAAAACATATTAAAAGCAGCAAGGGAAAAACAAAAATAACACACAAGGGAATCCCCATAAGGTAAACAGCTGATCGTTCAGCAGAAACTCTGCAAGCCAGAAGGGACTGGCAGGACATATTTGAAGTGATGAAGGAGAAAAACCTACAACCAAGTTACTCTACCCAGCAAGGATCTCATTCAGAATTGATGGAGAAGTTAAAACCTTTACAGACAAGCAAAGGCTGGGAGTTCTGCATCACCAAACCAGCTTTACAACAAATGCTAAAGGAACTTCTCTAGGCAAGAGAAGGAAAAGACCTACAATAACGAAACCAAAACAATTAAGAAAATGGGAATAGGAACATACATATCGATAATTACCTTAAATGTAAATGGACTAAATGCTCCCACCAAAAGACACAGATTGGCTGAATGGATACAAAAACAAGACCCATATATATGCTGTCTACAAGAGACCCACTTCAGACCTAGAGACACATACAGACTGAAAGTAAGGGGATGGAAAAAGATATTCCATGCAAATGGAAACCAAAAGAAAGCTGGAGTAGCAATTCTTATATCAGAGAAAATAGACTTTAAAAGAAAGACTATTAGAAGAGACAACGAAGGACACTACATAATGATCAAGGGATCGATCCAAGAAGAAGATATAACAATTGTAAATATTTATGCACCCAACATAGGAGCACCTCAATACATAAGGCAAATACTAATGTCCACAAAAGGGGAAATCGACAGTAACACATTTGTATTTGGGGACTTTAACTCCCCACTTTCACCAGTGGACAGATCATCCAAAATGAAAATAAATAAGGAAACACAAACTTTAAATGATACATTAAACAAGATGGACTTAATTGATATTTATGGGTAATTCCATCCAAAAACAGCAGAATACACATTTTTCTCAAGTGCTGATGGAACATTTTCCAGGTTACATCCTATATTGGGTCACAAATCTAGCCTTGGTTAATTTAAGAAAATTGAAGTTGAATCAAGTGCCTTTTCCAACCACAATGCTATGAGACTAGATATCAATTACAAGAAAAGATCTGTAAAAAACACAAACATATGGAGGCTAAATAATACATTACTTAATAACGATGTGATCACTGAAGCAATCCAAGAGAAAATAAAAAAAATACCTAGAAACAAATGACAATGGAGACATGACAACCCCAAACCTATGGGATGCAGCCAAAGCAGTTCTAAGAAGGAAGTTTATAGCAATACAATCCTACCTTAAAAAACAGGAAATATCTCGAATAAACAACCTACACGTGCACCTAAATAAATTAGAGAAAGAAGAACAAAAAACCGCAAGTTACTACAAGGAAAGAAATCATAAAGATCAGATCAGAAATAAATGAAAAATAATGAGGAAATGATAGCAAAATTCAATAAAATTAAAAGCTAGTTCTTTGAGAACATAAACAAAATTAATACATAATTAGCCAGACTCATCAAGAAAAAAAGGGAGAAGACTCAAATCAATAGAATTAGAAATGAAAAAGGAGAAGTAACAAGTGACACTGCACAAATACAAAAGATCATGGGAGATTACTACAAGCAAATCTATGCCAATAAAATGGACAACCTGGAAGAAATGGACAAATTCTTAGAAATGCACAACGTGCCAAGACTGAATCAGGAAGAAATAGAAAATATGAACAGACCAATCACAAGCACTGAAATTCAAATTGTGATTAAAATATTAAAACAAACAAAAGCCCAGGACCAGATGGCTTCACAGGCAAATTCTATCAAACATTTAGAGAAGAGCTAACACCTATCCTCCTCAAACTCTTCCAAAATATAGCAGAGGGAGGAACACTCACAAACTCATTCTACAAGGCCACCATCACCCTGATACCAAAACCAGACAAGGATGTCACAAAGAAAGAAAACTACAGACCAATATCACTGATGAACATAGATGCAAAAATCCTCAACAATATACCACCAAACAGAATCCAACAGCACATTAAAAGGATCATACACCATGACCAAATGGGGTTTATTCCAGGAATGCAAGGATTCTTCAATATACCCAAATCAATCAAAGTGATACACTATGCTAACAAATTGAAGGATAAATACCATATGATCATCTCAATCGATGCAGAGAAAGTTTTGACAAAATTCAACACCCATTTATGATAAAAACCGTCCAGAAAGTAGGCATAGAGGGAACGTTCCTCAACAGAATAAGGGCCATATATGACAAACCCACAGCCAGATAAAAACCGTCCAGAAAGTAGGCATAGAGGGAACGTTCCCCAACAGAATAAGGGCCATATATGACAGGCCCACAGCCATCATCATCCTCCATGGTAAAAAATGGAAACCATTCCCACTAAGATCAGGAACAAGACAAGGTTGCCCACTCTCACCACTCTTATTCAATATAGTTTTGGAATTTTTAGACACAGTAATCAGAAAAGAAAAGGAAATAAAAGGAATTCAAATCGGAAAAGAAGAAGTAAAGCTGTTACTGTTTGCAGATTACATAATAGTATACATACCGAATCCTAAAGATGCTACCAGAAAACTACTAGAGCTTGGTAAAGTAGCAGAATACAAAATTAATGCACAGAAATCTCTTGCATTCCTATACACTAATGATGAAAACTCTGAAAGTGAAATTAAGAAAACACACCCATTGGGGGAGAAGGGGAAGATGGCGGAAGAATAAGACACGGAGATCAATTTCCTACCCACTGATACACCAGAAAAACATCTACACGTCGAACAACTCCTACAGAACACCTACTGAACGCTGGCAGAAGACCTCAGACCTCCCAAAAAGCAAGAAACTCCCCCACGTACCTGGGTAGGGCAAAAGAAAAAAGAATAAACAGAGACAAAAGAAAAGAGAAGGGACCTGCACCAGCGGGAGGGTGCTGTGAAGGAGGAAATGTTTCCACACACTAGGAAGCCCCTTCATGGGCGGAGACTGCGGGTGGTGGAGGGGGTAAGCTTCGGAGCCGTGGATGAGAGTGCAGTGACAGGGTTGTGGAGAGCAAAGCGGAGAGGTTCGCCCACAGCGGATCGGTGCCGACCAGCACTCACCAGCCCGAGAGGCTTGTCTGCTCACCCGCCTGGGCGGGCGGGGCTGTGAGCTGAGGCTCGGGCTTCAGTAAGAGCGCAGGGAGAGGACTGGGGTTGGCGGCCTGAACAAAGCCTGAAGGGGGTTAGTGCACTACGGCTAGCCAGGAGTGAGTGCTGGGGAAAGTCTGGACCTGCTGAAGAGGCAAGAGACTTTTTCTTCCTTCTTTGTATCCTCGTGAGAGAGGACAGGGGATTAAGAGCATTGCTTAAAGGAGCTCCAGAGATGGACGTGAGCCGAGGCTATCAGCACGGACCCCAGAGACGTGCATGAGACGCTAAGGCTGCTGCTGCCGCCACCAAGAAGCCTGTGTGCTCGCACAGGTCACTATCCACACCCCCCTTCCGGGGAGCCTGTTCAGCCCGCCACTGCCAGGGTCCCGGGATCCAGGGCCAACTTCCCCGGGAGAATGCACGGCGTGCCTCAGGTTGGTGAAACGTCACGCTGGCCTCTGCCGCCGCAGGCTCGCCCTTCACTCCGTGACCCTCCCTACCCCCGGCCTGAGTGAGCCAGAGCCTCCGAATCAGCGGCTCCTTTAACCCCGTCCTGTCTGAGCAAAGAACAGACGCCCTCAGGTGACCTACACATACAGGTGTGGCCAAATCCAAAGCTGAGCCCCTGGGAGCTGTGAGAAAAAAGAAGAGAAAGGGAAATCTCTCCCAGCAGCCTCAGAAGCAGCGGATTAAAGCTCCACAATTAACTTGATGTACCCTGCATCTGTGGAATACATGAATAGACAACGAATTATCCCAAATTGAGGAAGTGGACTTTGAGAGCCAGATTTATGATTTTTTCCTCTTTCTGTGAGTGTGTATGTGTATCCTTCTGTGTGAGATTTTTTCTGTATAGCTTTGCTGCCGCCATTAGTCCTAGGGTTCTATCCATCCGTTTTTTTTTAAATTTTTCTTTCTTAATAATTATTTTTATTTTAATAAATTTATTATATTTTATCTTACTTTATTTTATTTTACTTTATCTTCTTTCTTTCTTTTTTTCTTCCTTCCCTCCTTCCTTCTTTCCTTCCTCCCTCCATCCCTACCTCCCTCCTTTCTTTCTTCTTTCTTTCCTTCTTTCTACTTCTACTAATTCTTTCTTTCTACTTTTTCTCCCTTTTATTCTGAGCCACGTGGATGAAATGCTCTTGGTCCTGCAGCTGGTAGTCAGTGCTGTGCCCCTGAGGTGGGAGAGCCATATTCAGGACACTGGTCCACAAAAGACCTCTCAGGTACACATAATATCAAACGGTGAAAAACTCCCAGAGATCTCCATCTCAACACCAGCACGCAGGTCCACTCAATGACCAGCAAGATACAGTGCTAGACACCCTATGCCAAACAACTAGCAAGACAGGAACACAACACCACCGATTATCAGAGAGGCTGCCTAAAATCATAATAAGTCCACAGACACCCCAAAACACACCACCAGACGTGGAGCTGCCCACCAGAAAGAAAAGATCCAGCCTCATCCACCAGAACACAGGCACTAGTCTCTCCACCAGGAAGCCTACACAAACCACTGAACCAACCTTAGTCGCTGGGGAGAGACACCAAAAACAACAGGAAATACAAACATGCAGCCTGAAAAAAGGAGACCTGAAGCACAGTAAGATAAGCAAAATGAGAAGACAGAAAAACACACAGCAGATGAAGAAGCAAGATAAAAACCGAAAAGATCTAACAAATGAAGAGGAAATAGGCAGTCTGCTTGAAAAAGAATTCAGAATAATGATAGTAAAGGTGATCTAATATCTTGGAAATAGAATAGACAATATGCAAGAAACATATAAAAAGGACCTAGAAGAACTAAAGATGAAACAAACAACGATGAACAACACAATAAATGAAATTAAAAATACTCTAGATGGGATCAATAACAGAATAACTGAGGCAGAAGAATGGATAAGTGACCTGGAAGATAAAATAGTGGAAATTACTACTGCAGAGCAGAATAAAGAAAAAAGAATGAAAAAAACTGAGGACAGTCTCAGACACCTCTGGGACAACATTAAACGCACCAACATTCGAATTATAGCGGTTCCAGAAGAAAAAGAGTAAAAGAAAGGGACTGAGAAAATATTTGAAGAGATTATAGTTGAAAACTTCCCTAATATGGGAAAGGAAATAGTTAATCAAGTCCAGGAAGCACAGAGAGTCCCATACAGGATAAATCCAAGGAGAAATATGCCAACACACATATTAATCAAACTGTCAAAAATTAAATACAGGGCTTCCCTGGTGGTGCACTGGTTGAGAGTCCGCCTGCCGATGCAGGGGACATGGGTTCGTACCCTGGTCTGGGAAGATCCCACATGGTGCAGAGCAGCTGGGCCTGTGAGCCATGGCCGCTAAGCCTGTGCATCCGGAGCCTGTGCTCCACAATGGGAGAGGCCACAACAGTGAGAGGCCCGCGTACCATGAAAAAAATAAATAAATACAAAGAAAGCAGCAAGGTAAAAACAACAAATAACACACAAGGGAATCCCCATAAGGTTAACAGCTGATCTCTCAGCAAAAACCCTGCAAGTCAGAAGGGAATGACAGGACATACTGAAAGTGATGAAGGAGAAGAACCTGCAACCAAGGTTACTCTACCCAGCAAGGATCTCATTCAGATTTGATGGAGAAATTAAAACCTTTACAGACAAGCAAAAGCTGAGAGAGTTCAGCACCACCAAACCAGCTTTACAACAAATGCTAAAGGAACTTCTCTAGACAAGAAACACAAAAGAAGGAAAAGGCCTATAATATAGAACCCAAAACAATTAAGAAAATGGGAATAGGAACATACATATCGATAATTGCCTTAAATGTAAATGGACTAAATGTTCCCACCAAAAGACACAGATTGGCTGAATGGATACAAAAACAAGATTCTTATATATGCTGTCTACAAGAGACGCACTTCAGATCTAGAGACACATATAGACTGAAAGTAAGGGGATGGAAAAAGATATTCCATGCAAATGGAAACCAAAAGAAAGCTGGAGTAGCAATTCTCATATCAGACAAAATAGACTTTAAAATAAAGACTATTAGAAGAGACAATGAAGGACACTACATAATGATCAAGGGATCGATCCAAGAAGAAGATATAACAATTGTAAATATTTATGCACCCAACATAGGAGCACCTCAATACATAAGGCAAATATTAACAGCCATAAGGGGGAAATCGACAGTAACACAATCAGAGTAGGGGACTTTAACACCCTACTTTCACTCATAGACAGATCATCCAAAATGAAAATAAATAAGGAAACACAAGCTTTAAATGATACATTAAACAAGATGGACTTAATTGATATTTATAGGACACTCCATTCAAAAACAACACAATACACATTTTTCTCAAGTGCTCATGGAACATTCTCTAGGATAGATCATATCTTGGGTCACAAATCAAGCCTTGGAAAATTTAAGAAAATTGAAATTGTATCAAGTACCTTTTCCGATCACAATGCCATGAGACTAGATATCAATTACAGGAAAAGATCTGTAAAAAATACAAACACATGGAGGCTAAACAATACACTACTTAATAATGAAGTGATCACTGAAGAAATCAAAGACGAAATCAAAAAATACCTAGAAACAAATGACAATGGAGACACAACGACCCAAAACCTACGGGATGCAGCAAAAGCAGTTCTAAGGGGGAAGTTTATAGCAATACAAACCCACCTTAAGCAGCAGGAAACATCTCGAATAAACAACCTAACCTTGCACCTCAAGCAATAAGAGAAAGAAGAACAAAAAAAAAAAAAACCCCAAAGCTAGCAGAAGGAAAGAAATCATAAAAATCAGACTGGAAATAAATGAAAAAGAAATGAAGGAAACAATAACAAAGATCAATAAAACTAAAAGCTGGTTCTTTGAGAAGATAAACAAAATAGATAAACCACTAGCCAGACTCATCAAGAAAAAAAGGGAGAAGACTCAAATTAATAGAATTAGAAATGAAAAAGGAGACGTAACAACTGACACTGCAGAAATAAAGAAGATCATGAGAGATTACTACAAGCACCTCTATGCCAATAAAATGGACAATCTGGAAGAAATGGAAAAATTCATAGAAATGCACAACCTGCCAAGACTGAATCAGGAAGAAATAGAAAATATGAACAGACCAATCACAAGCACTGAAATTGAAATTGTGATTAAAATTCCCCAACAAACAAAAGCCCAGGACCAGATGGCTTCACAGGCGAATTCTATCAAACATTTAGAGAAGAGCTCACACCTATCCTTCTCAAACTCTTCCAAAATATAGCAGAGGGAGGAACACTCCCAAATTCCTTCTACGAGGCCACCATCACCTTGATACTGAAACCAGACAATGATGTCACAAAGAAAGAAAACTATAGGCCAATATCACTGATGAATATAGATGTAAAAATCCTCAACAAAATACTAGCAAACAGAATCCAACAGCACATTAAAAGGATCATACACTGTGATCAAGTGGAGTGTATTCCAGAAATGTAAGGATTCTTCAATAAACGCAAATCTATCAATGAGATAAACCATATTAACAAACTGAAGGAGAAAACATATGATCATCTCAATAGATGCAGAGAAAGCTTTTGACAAATTTCAACACCCATTTATGATAAAAACCCTGCAGAAAGTAGGCAAAGAGCGAACTCTCCTCAGTATAATAAAGGCCATATATGACAAGCCCACAGCCAACATCATCCTCAAAGGTGAAAAACTAAAAGTATTTCCACTAAGATCAGGAACAGGACAAGGTTGCCCACTCTCACCACTGTTATTCAACATAGTTTTGGAAGTTTTAGCCACAGCAATCAGAGAAGAAAAGGAAATGAAAGGAATCCAAATCGGAAAAGAAGAAGTAAAGCTGTCAGTGTTTGCACATGACATGATACTATACATAGATAATCCTAAAGATGCTACCAGAAAACTACTAGAGCTAATCAATGAATTTGGTAAAGTGGCAGGATACAAAATTAATTCACAGAAATCTCTGACATTCCTATATACTAATGATGAAAAATCTGAAATTGAAATCAAGAAAACACTCCCATTTACAATTGCAACAAAAAGAATAAAATATCTAGGAATAAACCTACCTAAGGAGGCAAAAGACCTCTATGCAGAAAATTATAAGACACTGATGAAAGAAATTAAAGATGATACAAATAGATGGAGAGATATACCATGTTCTTGGATTGGAAGAATCAACATTGTGAAAATGACTCTACTACCCAAAGCAATCAATAGATTCAATGCAATCCCTACCAAACTATCACTGGCATTTTTCACAGAACTACAAGAAAATTTTCACAATTTGTACGGAAACACAAAAGACTCCGAATAGCCAAAGCAATCTTGAGAACGAAAAAGGAGCTGGAGGAATCAGTCTCCCTGACTTCAGACTATACTACAAAGCTACAGTAATCAAGACAGTATGGTACTGGCACAAAAACAGAAAGATAGATCAATGGAACAGGATAGAAAACGCAGAGATAAACCCACGCACATATGGACACCTTATCTTTGACAAAGGTGGCAGGAATGTACAGTGGAGAAAGGACAGCCTCTTCAATAAGTGGTGCTGGGAAAACTGGACAGATACATGTAAAAGTATGAGATTAGATCACTCCCTAACACCATACAAAAAATAAGTTCAAAATGGATTAAAGACCTAAATGTAAGGCCAGAAACTATCAAACTCTTAGAGGAAAACATAGGCAGAACACTCTATGACATAAATCACAGCAAGATCCTTTCTGACCCACCTCCTAGAGTAATGGAAATAAAAACAAAAATAAACAAATGGGACCTAATGAAACTTAAAAGCTTTTGCACAGCAAAGGAAACCATAAACAAGACCAAAAGACAACCCTCAGAATGGTAGAAAATATTTCTAAATGAAGCAACTGACAAAGGATTAATCTCCAAAATTTACAAGGAGCTCATGCAGCTCATTAGCAAAAAACAAGTAATCCAATCCAAAAATGGGGAGAAGGCCTAAATAGACATTTCTCCAAAGAAGATATACAGACTGCCAACAAACACATGAAAGAATGCTCAACATCATTAATCATTAGAGAAATGCAAATCAAAACTACAATGAGATATCATCTCACACCAGTCAGAATGGCCATCATTAAAAAATCTACAGACAATAAATGCTGGAGAGGGTGTAGAGAAAAGGGAACACTCTTGCACTGCTGGTGGGAATGTGAATTGGTTCAGCCACTATGGAGAACAGTATGGAGGTTCCTTAAAAAACTACAAATAAAACTACCATATGACCCAGCAATCCCACTACTGGGCATATACCCTGAGGAAACCAAAATTCAAAAAGAGTCATGTACCAAAATGTTCATTTCAGCTCTATTTACAATAGCCTGGAGATGGAAGCAACCTAAGTGTCCATCATCGGATGAATGGATAAAGAAGATGTGGCACATATATACAATGGAATATTACTCAGCTATAAAAAGAAACAAAATTGAGCTATTTGTAATGAGATGGATAGACCTAGAGTCTGTCATACAGAGTGAAGTAAGTCAGAAAGAAAAAGACAAATACCGTATGCTAACACATATATATGGAATTTAAGAAGAAAAAAATGTCATGAAGAACCTAGGAGTAAGACAGGAATAAAGACACAGACCTACTGGAGAACGGACTTGAGGATATGGGGAGGGGGAAGGGCGAGCTGTGACAGGGCGAGAGAGAGTCATGGACATATACACACTAATAAACGTAAGGTAGATAGCTAGTGGGAAGCAGCTACATGGCACAGGGATATCGGCTCAGTGCTTTTTGGCCGCCTGGAGGCGTGGGATAGGGAGGGTGGGAGGGAGGGAGACGCAAGAGGGAAGACATATGGGAACATATGTATATGTATAACTGATTCACTTTGTTATAAAGCAGAAACTAACACACCATTGTAAAGCAATTTTACCCCAATAAAGATGTTAAGAAAAAAAAGAAAGGAAAAAAAATCTAGAAACCATAAATTCTGGAGAGGCTGTGGAGAAAAGGGAACACTCTTGCACTGCTGGTGGGAATGTGAATTGGTACAGCCACTATGTAGAACCATATGGAGATTCCTTAAAAAACTACAAATAAAACTACCATATAACCCAGCAATCCCACTACTGGGCATATACCCTGAGAAAACCATAATTTCAAAAGAGTCATGTAACAAAATGTTCATTGCAGCTCTATTTACAATACCCTTGAGATGGAAACAACCTAAGTGTGCGTCATTGGATGAATGCCTAAAGAAGATATAGCAGATGTATACAATGGAATATTACTCAGCCATAAAAAGAAACGAAATTGAGGTCTTTTTAATGAGGTCGATGGACCAAGAGTCTGTCCTACAGAGTGAAGTAAGTCAGAAAGAGAAAAACAAATACCATATGCTAACACATATACATGGATTTTAAGAAAAAATTGTTATAAAGAGCCTAGGGGTAAGACAGGAATAAAGATACAAACCTACCAGAGAATGGACTTGAGGATATGGGGAGGGGGATGGTTAAGCTGTGGTAAAGTGAGATAGAGCCATGGACATATATACACTACCAAATATAAGGTAGATAGCTAGTGGGAAGCAGCCGCATAGCACAGGGAGATCAGCTCCATCCTTTGTGTCTGCCTGGAGGTGTGGCATAGTGAGGGTGCGTGGGAGGGAGACGCAAGAGGGAGGAGATATGGGGACATATGTATATGTATAGCTGATTAACTTTGTTACAGAGAGGAACTTGCACACCATTTTAAAGCAATTTTACTCCAGAAAGACGTAAAAAAAAAAACCAAATAACTTCAAGTACCTCTACCATATGACCCAGCAGTCCCACTACTGGGCATATACCCTGAGAAAACCATAATTCAAAAAGAGTCATGTACCAAAATATTCATTGCAGCTCTACTTACAATAGCCCGGAAATGAAACAACCTAAGTGTCCATCATCGGATGAATGGGCAAAGAAGATGTGGCACATATATACAATGGAATATTACTCAGCCATAAAAAGAAACGAAATTGAGCTATTTGTAATGAGGTGAATGGACCTAAAGTCTGTCATACAGAGTGAAGTAAGTCAGAAAGAGAAAGACAAATACCGTATGCTAAAACATATATATGGGATTTTAAAAAATGTCATGAAAAACCTAGGGGTGAGACAGGAATAAAGACACCGACCTACTTGAGAATGGACTTGAGGATAAGGGGAGGGGGGAGGGTAAGCTGTGACCAAACGAGAGAGTGGCATGGACATATATACACTACCAAATGTAAAATAGATAGCTACTGGGAAGCAGCCGCATAGCACAGGGAGGTCAGCTCGGTGCGTTGTGACCAACTAGAGGGGTGGGATAGGGAGTGTGGGAGGGGGTGAAACGCAAGAGGGAAGAGTTATGGGAACATATGTATATGTATAACTGATTCACTTTGTTGTAAAGCAGAAACTAACACACCATTGTAAGGCAATTATACTTCAATAAAGATGTAAAAAAAAAAAAGAAGAGATATCTCAAATAAGCAACCTAACCTTACACCTAAAGCAATTACAGAAGGAAGAAAAACGAAACCCAGAGTTAGCACAAGGAAGGAAATCATAATGATCAGATCAGAAATAAATGAAAAAGAAATGAAGGAAATGATAACAAAGATCAATAAAACTGAAAGATAATTCCTTGAGAAGATAAACAAAATGATAAACCATTAGCCAGACTCATCAAGAAATAAAGGGAGGGCTTCCCTGGTGGCGCAGTGGTTGAGAGTCCGCCTGCCAATGCAGGGGACACGGGTTCGTGCCCCGGTCCGGGAAGATCCCACATGCCGCGGAGCGGCTAGGCCCGTGAGCCATGGCCGCTGAGCCTGCGCGTCTGGAGCCTGTGCTCCGCAACAGGAGAGGCCACAACAGTGAGAAGCCCGCGTACTGCAAAAAAAAAAAAAAAAAAGAAATAAAGGGAGATTATTCAAATCCATGGAACTAGAAATGAAAAAGGAGAAGTAAGATGTGACACTGCAAAAATACCTAGGATTATGACAGATTACTACAAGCAACTATACGTGAGTAAAATGGACAACCTGGAAGAAAAAGACAAATTCGTATAAATGAACAGCCCTCTGAGACAGAACCAGGAAGAAATAGAATATATGAACACAGCAATCACAAGCACTGAAATTGAAACTGTGATTAAGAATCTTCAAACACACACATTCCCAGGACCAGATGGCTTCACATGCCAATTCTATCAAACATTTAGAGAAGAGCTGACACCTATCCTTCTCAAACTTTTCCAAAATATAGTAGAGGGAGGAACACGCCCAAACGCATTCTACGAGGCCACTATCCATCTGATATCAAAGCCAGACAAAGATGTCACAAAGAAAGAAAACTACAGGCCAATATCACTGATGAGCATAGATGCAAAATTTCCCAATAAAATAGTAGCAAACAGAATCCAACAGCACATGAAAGGGATCATACACAATGATCAAGTGGGGTTTATCCCAGGAATGCTAGGGTTCTTCAATATACGCAAATCAATCAATGTGATACACCATATTAACAAATTGAAGGAGAAAAACCATATGGTCATCTCAATAGATGCAGAGAAACCTTTTGACAATATTAATTCTGTGAATCAACACACATTTATGATAAAAACACTCAAGAAAGAAGGCAAACTTTTTCAGATTCTTCATTGTTGATGTACAGATATGCGAGTGATGCGTGTATTTTGAGTTCATATTCTGCAAACAAACTTTGCTAAGTTGGTTTATTCTAATAGATTTTTTGTTCTAAGAAATTTTTTTGTGAAAAGAAAAAGAAAGCAGGCAAAGAGGGAACTTACCTCAACATAATAAAGGCCATATATGACAAACCCACAGCCAACATCCTCCTCAATGGTGAAAAACTGAAACCATTTCCACTAAGATCATAAACAAGACAAGGTTGCCCAGTCTCACCACTATTATTCAACATAGTTTTGGAAGTTTTCGCCACAGCAATCAGAGAAGGAAAAGAAATAAAAAGAATTCAAGTCAGAAAAGAAGTAACCTGTCATTGTTTGCAGATGACATGATACTGTGCATAGAGAATAGTAAAGATTCTAGCAGAATACTACTAGCGATAATCAACGAATTTGGTAAAGTAGTAGGATACAATATTAATGTACAGAAATTTCTTGCATTCCTATACACTAATGATGAAAAATCTGAAAGTAAAATCAAGAAAACACTCCCATTTGCCATTACAACAAAAAGAATAAAATATCTAGGAATAAACCTACCTAAGGAGACAAAAGACCTGTATGCAGAAAATTATGACACTGATGAAAGAAATTAAAGATGATACAAATAGATGGAGAGATATACCATGTTCTTGGATTGGAAGTATCAACATTGTGAAAATGAGTATACAATCCAAAGCAATCTACAGATTCAATGCAATCCATATCAAACTACCACTGGCATTTTTCACAGAACTAGAACAAAAAATTTCGCAATTTGTATGGAAACACAAAAGACCCCGAATAGCCAAAGCAATCTTGAGAACGAAAAATGGAGCTGGAGGAATCAAGCTCCCTGACTTCAGACTATACTACAAAGCTACAGTAATCAAGACAGTATGGTACTGGCACAAAAACAGAAATATAGATCAATGGAACAGGATAGAAAGCCCAAACTTAAACCCACGCACATATGGTCACCTTACCTTTGATAGAGGAGGTAAGAACATGCAGTGCAGAAAAGACAGCCTCTTCAATAAGTGGTGCTGGGAAATGGACAGCTAGCTGTAAAAGACTGAAATTACAACACTCCCTAACACCATACACAAGAATAAACTCAAAATGGATTGAAGACCTAAATGTAAGTCCAGAAACAATTAAACTCTTAGGAGAAAACATAGGCAGAACACTCTATGGCATAAATCACAGCAATATCTTTTTTGACCCTCCTCCTAGAGAAATGGAAATAAAAACAAATATTAACAAATAGGACCTAATGAGACTTAAAGCTCGCACAGCAAAGGAAACCATAAGGAAGACCAAAAGACAACCCTCAGAATGGGAGAAAATATTTGCAAATGAAGCAACTGACAAAGGATTAATTTCCAAAATTTAAAAGCAGCACATGCAGTTCAATATCAAAAAACCAAACAACCCAATCTAAAAATGGGCAGAAGACCTAAATAGACATTTCTCCAAAGAAGGTATACAGATTGACAGCAAACACATGAAACAATGCTCAGCATCATTAATCATTAGAGAAAAACTAACCAAATCTACAATGAGATATCATCTCACACCTGTCAGAATGGCGGTCATCAAAAAATCTAGAAACAATAAATGCTGGAGAGGGTGTGGAGAAAAGGGATAACTCTTGCACTGTTGGTGGGAATGTAAATTGATACAGCCACTATGGAGAACAGTATGGAGGTTCCTTAAAAAAATACACATAGAACTACCATATGACCCAGCAACCCCACTACTGGGCATATATCATGAGAAAGCCATAATTCAAAAAGAGTCATGTACCAATATATTCATTGCAGCCTTATTTACCATAGCCAGGACGGTGAAGCAACCTAACTGTCCATCAACAGATGAATGGATAAAGAAGATATTGCACATATATACAATAGAATATTACGAGCCATAAAAAGAAACGAGGGCTTCCCTGGTCGCCCAGTAGTTGATAATCTGCCTGTTAATGCAGGCGTCATGGGTTTGAGCCCTGGTCTGGGAAGATCCCACATTCTGCGGGGTAACTAGGCCTGTGAGCCACAACTAGTGAGCCTGAGAATCTGGAGCCTGTGCTCCACAACAAGAGAGGCTGTGATAGTGAGAGGCCCGCAAACTGCGATGAAGAGTGGCCCCTGTTTCCCACAACTAGAGAAAGCCCTCATCCAGAAACAAAGACCCAACACAGCAAAAATAAATAAATTAATTAATTCCTACCCCCAACATCTTAAAAAAATAAAATGAAATTGAGTTATTTGTATTGAGGTGGATGGAACTAGAGTCTATCATACAGAGTGAAGTAAGTAAGAAAGAGAAAAACAAACACTGTATGCTAACACATATATATGGAACCTAAGAAGAAAAAAAAGGTCATGAATAACCTAGGGGTAAGACGGGAATAAAGACACAGACCTGCTAGAGAATGGACTTGAGGATATGGGGAGGAGGAACGGTAAGCTGTGACAAAGTGAGAGAGTGGCATGGACATATATACACTACCAAACGTAAAATAGATAGCTAGTGGGAAGCAGCCGCATAGCAGAGGGAGATCAGCTCAGTGGTTTGTGACCACCTAGAGGGGTGGGATAAGGAGTGTGGGAGAGAGGGAGACACAAGAGGGAAGAGATATGGGAACATATATATACGAATAACTGATTCACTTTGTTATAAAGCTGAAACTAACACACCATTGTAAAGCAATTATACTCCAATAAAGATGTTAAAAAAATACAGACCTACTGGAGAATTGAGTTGAGGATACTGGAAGGGGGAATGTTAAGCTGGGACAAAGTGAGAGAGTGGCTTGGACATATATACATTACCAAATTTAAAATAGATAGCTAGTGAGAAGCAGCTGTATAGCAGAGGGAGATCAGCTCTGTGGTATGTGAACACATAAAGGGTTTGGATAGGGAGAGTGGGAGGGAGGGAGAAGCAAGAGGGAAGAGATATGGGGATATATGTATATGTATAACTGATTCACTTTGTTATAAAGCTGAAACTAACACACCATTGTAAAGCAATTATACTCCAATAAAGATGTTAAAAAATACCAAGAACAATCAAAGCCTAAAGTCAGCAGAAGAAAGGAAATAAGAAAAATCAGAGAGGATGGGCACCGGCTTGAGGAGCAGTGGCGAGAGCTTCAAGACTAGGTCGGTGCAAAAGCTGTGTGGAGGACAGATACTTAGTGCTCCAGCCCTGCGTCAGGGCGGTGCCACTGAGGTGGGAGAGCCAAGTTCAGGACACTTGTCCACAAGAGACCTCCCAGCTCCACATAATATCAATCACTGATAATCTCCGAGATCTCCATCTCAACGTCCAGACCATCTCCACTCAATGACCAGCAAGCTACACTGCAGGACACCCTATGCCAAACAACTAGCAATACAGGAACACAACCCATCTATTAGCACAGAGGGTGCCTAAAATAATAATAAGGCCACAGATGCCCCAAAACACACCACCAGACGTGGTCCTGCCCAGCAGAAAGACAATATCTAGCCTCATCCACCAGAAAAGAGGCACTAGTCCCCTCCACCAGGAAACCTACATATCCCACTGAACCAACCTTAGCCACTGGGGACAGACACCAAAAACAACAGAAACTACGAACGTGCAGCCTGCAAAATGCAGACCCCAAACACAGTAGAGTAAGCAAAATGAGAAGACGGAGAAGCACGCAGCAGATGAAGTAGCAAGGCAAATACCCACCAGACCTAACAAATGAAGAGGAAATAGGCAGTCTACTTGGAAAATAATTCAGAATAATGATAACAAAGATGATCCAAAATCTTGGAAATAGAATGGAGAAAATTTTAAAAACGTTTAACAAGGACATAGAAGAACTAAAGAGCAAAGAAACAGAGATGAACAACACAATAAATGAAATTTAAAATTCTCTAGTGAAGAGAGAGGAACCAAGATGCGGAGTAGAAAGACATGCTCTCACTCCCTCCTGTGAGAACACCAGAATCACAACTAGCTGCTGGACAATCATTGACAGGAGGACACTGGAACTCACCAAGAAAGATACCCCACATCCAAAGACAAAGGAGAAGCCAAAATGAGATGGTAGGAGGGGCGTAATCACAATAAAATCAAATCCCATAACTGCTGGGTGGGTGACTCACAGACTAGAGATCACTTATACAACAGAAGTGTCCCCACTGGAGTGAAGGTCCTGAGCCCCACGTCAGGCTTCTCAGCCTGGGGGTCCGGCAACGGGAGGAGGAATTTCTAGAGAATCAGACTTTGAAGCCTAGTGGGAATTGATTGCAGGACTTTGACAGGACTGGAGGAAACCGAGACTCCACTCTTGGAGGGCACACACTAAGCAGTGTGTGCATTGGGACCCAGGGGAAGGAGCAGTGATCTCAGGGGAGGCTGCACCAGACCTACCTGCTAGTGTTGGAGGGTCTCATGCAGAGGTGGGGGGTGGGAGCTGTGGTTCACCATGGGGACAAGGACACTGGCAGCAGAAGTTCTGGGAAGTACACCTTGGCGTGAGCCCTCCCAGAGTCTGTCATTAGCCCCACCAAAGAGCCCAGGTAGGCTCCAGTGTTGGGTTGCCTCAGGCCAAAGAACCAACAGGGAGGGAACCTAGCCCCACCTATCAACAGTCAAGTGGATTAAAGTTTTACTAACCTCTGCCCACCAGAGCAACAGTCAGCTCTACCCACCACCAGTCCCTCCCATCAACCTCTTAGATAGCCTCATCCACCAGAGGGCAGACAGAAACAAGAAGAACTACAATCCTGCAGTCTGTGGAACAAAAACCACATTCACAGAAAGATAGACAAGACAAAAAGGCAGAGGGCTATGTACCACATGAAGGAACAAGATAAAACCTCAGAAAAACACCTAAATTAAGTAGAGATAGGCAAACTTCCAGGAAAAGAATTCAGAATAATGATAGTGAATATGATCTAGGACCTAGGAAAAAGAATGCAGGCAAAGATCAAGAAGATGCAAGAAATGTGTAACAAGGACCTAGAAGAATTAAAGAACGAACAAACAGAGATGAACAATACAATAACTGAAATGAAAACTACACTAGAAGGAATCAATAGCAGAATAACTGAGCAGAAGAACGGAGAAGTGACCTGGAAGACAGAATGGTGGAATTCACTGCTGCAGAACAGAATAAAGAAAAAAGAATGAAAAGAAATGAAGACAGCCTAAGGGACCTCTGGGACAACATTAAACAGAACAACATTCGCATTATACAGGTCCCAGAAGGAGAAGAGAGAGAGAAAGGACCTGAGAAAATATTTGAAGAGATTATAGTAAAAAAAATTCCCTAACCTGGGAAAGGAATTAGCCACCAAAGTCCAGGAAGCCCAGCGAGTCCCATACCAGATAAACCCAAGAAGAAACACACTGAGACACATAGTAATCAAATTAGCAAAAATTAAAGACAAAGAAAAATTATTGAAAGCAGCAAGGGAAAATGACAAATAATATACAAGGCAACTCCCATAAGGTTAACAGCTGATTTCTCAGCAGAAACTCTACAAGCCAGAAGGGAGTGGCATGATATACTTAAAGTGATGAAAGGGAAGAACCTACAATCAAGATTACTCTACCCAGCAAGGATCTCATTCAGATTCAATGGAAAAATCAAAAGCTTTATGGACAAGCACAAGCTAAGAGAATTCAGCACCACCAAACCAGCTCTAAAACAAATGCTAAAGGAACTTCTCTAAGTGGGAAACACAAAAGAAGAAAAGGACCTACAAACACAACCCAAAACAATTAAGAAAATAGTCACAGGAACATACATATAGATAACTAACTTAAACGTGAATGGATTAAGTGCTCCAATCAAAAGGCACAGTCTTGCTGAATAGATACAAAAACAAGACCCATATATATGCTGTCTACAAGAGACCCACTTCAGACATAGAGACACATACACACTGAAAGTGAGGGGATGGAAAAAGATATTCCATGCAAATGGAAATCAAAAGAAAGCTGGAATAGCTATACTCATATCAGATAAAATAGACTTTAACATTAAGAACGTTACAAGAGACAAGGAAGGACACTAAATAATGATCAAGGGATCTATCCAAGAAGAATATATAACAATGATAAATACATATGCACCCAACAAGTTTATAGTCTATACAAGCCTACCTCAAGAAACAAAAAAAATCTTAAATAAACAATCAAACCTTACACCTAAAGGAACTAGAGAAAGAAGAAAAGACAAAACCCAAAGTTAGGAGAAGGAAAGAAATCATAAAGATCAGAGCGGAAATAAATGAAATAGAAACAAAGAAAACAATAGCAAAGATCAATAAAACTGAAAGCTGGTTCTTTGAGAAGATAAACAAAATTGATAAACCATTAGCCAGACTCACCAAGAAAAGGAGGGAGAGGACTCAAATCAATAAAATTAGAAATGAAAAATGAGAAGTTACAACAGACACCACAGAAATACAAAGCAACCTAAGAGACTACAACAAGCAACTCTATGCCAGTAAAATGGACAACCTGGACAAAATGGACAAATTCTTAGAAAGGTATAACTTCCAAGACTGAATCAGGAAGAAACAGAAAATATGACCAGACCAATAACAAGAAATAAAATTGAAACTGTGATTAAAAATCTTCCAACAAACAAAAGTCTAGGGCCAGATGGCTTCACAGGTGAATTCTATCAAACATTTAGAGAACAGCTAACACATATCCTTCTCAAACTCTTCCAAAAAGTTTCAGAGGAAGTAGCACTCCCAAACTCATTCTATGAGGCCCCATCACCCTGATACCAAAACCAGAAAAAATACTACCAAAAAAGAAAATTACAGACCAATATCACTGATGAATGTAGATGCAAAAATTCTCAACAAAATACTAGCAAACAGAATCCAACAACACATTAAAAGGATCAAACACCATGATCAAGTGGGATTTATCCCAGGGATGCAAGGATTCTTCAATATATACAAATCAATCAATGATATACACCATATTAACAAATTGAAGAAGAAAAACCATAAGATCGTCTCAATAGATGCAGAAAAAGCTTTTGACAAAATTCAGCACTCATTTTTGATAAAAACTCTCCAGAAAGTGGGCATAGAGTGAACCTACCTCAACATGGAAAAGGCCATATATGACAAACCCACAGCAAACATCATTCTCAATGGAGAAAAATTGAAAGCATTTCCTCTAATATCAGGAATGACACAAGGATGTCCACACTCACCACTATCATTCGACATAGTTTTGGAAGTCCAAGCCATGGCAATCAGAGAAGAAAAAGAAATAAAAGGAATACAAATTAGAAAAGAAGCCATAAAAGTTTCACTGTTTGCAGGTGGCATGATGCTATACATAGGGAATCCTAAAAATGTCACCAGAAAACTAATAGAGGTAATCAATGATTTTCATAAACTTGCAGGATACAAAATTAATGCACAGAAATCTCTTGCATTCCTATACACTAATGATGAAAAATCTGAAGGAGAAATTATGGAAACATTCCCATTTACCACTGCAACAAAAAGAATAAAATACATAGGAATAAACCCACCTAGGGAGACAAAAGACCTGTATGCAGAAAACTATAAGACACTGATGAAACAAATTAAAGATGATACCAACAGATGGAGAGATATACCATGTTCTTGGATTGGAAGAATCAATATTGTGGAAAAGATTCTACTATCCAAAGCAATTTACAGATTCAATGCAATCCCTATCAAATTACTAATGGCATTTTTTACGGAACTAGAACTAATCATCTTAAAATTTGGATGGAGGTAGAAAAGACCTCGAGTAGCCAAAGCAGTCTTGAAGAAAAAAACGGAGCTGGAGGAATCAGACTCCCTGATTTCAGACTATAGTACAGCACTACAGCAATCAAGACAATATGGTACTGGAGCAAAAACAGAAACATAGATCAATGGAACAAGATAGAAAGCCCACAGATAAACCGACGCATGTATGGTCAACTAATGTATGACAAAGGAGGCAAAGATATTCATTGGAGAAAAGACAGTCTCTTCAATAAGTGGTGCTGGGAAAACTGGAAAGCTACATGTAAAAGAACGAAATTAGAACACTCACTAACATGATACACAAAAATAAACTCAAATGGATTTGACACCTAAATGTAAGACGCTACACTATAAATCTCTTCAAGGAAGACATAGAAAGAACACTCTTTCACATAAATCACAGCAAGATCTTTTTTGATCCACCTCCTAGAGTAATGGGAATAAAAAAAATAAACATATGGGACATAATGAAACTTAAAAGCTTTTGCACAGCAAAGGAAACCATAAACAAGACGAAAAGACAACCCTCAGAATGGGAGAAAATATTTGCAAATGAATCAATGGACAAAGGATTAATTGCCAAAATATATAAAAAGCTCATGCAGCTCAATATTAAAGAAACAAACAACCCAATCCAAAAATGGGCAGAAGACCTAAATAGGCATTTCTCCACAGAAGACATACAGATGCCCAAGAAGCGCATGAAAAGCTGCTCAACATCACTAATTATTAGAGAAATGCAGATCAAAACTACAATGAGGTATCACCTCACACGAGTTAGAATGGGCATCAACAGAAAATCTACAAACAACAAATACTGGAGAGGGTGTGGAGAAAAGGGAACCCTCTTGAACTGTTGGCAGGAAAGTAAATTGATACAGCCACTATGGAGAACAGTATGGAGGTTCCTTAAAAAACTAATAATAGATTTATCATATCATCCAGCAATCCCACTACTGGGCATATACCCAGAGAAAACCATAATTCAAAAAGACACATGCACCCCAATGTTCACCGCAACACTATTCACAATAGCCAGGTCATGGAAGCAACCTAAACCCCCACTGACAGATGAATGGATAAAGAAGTTGTGGTACATATATATAATGGAGTATTACTCAGCCATGAGAAGGAACGAAACTGAGTAATTTGTTGAGACGTGGATGGATCTAAAGACTGTCATACGGAGTGAAGTAAGACAGAAAGAGAAAAACAAATATCGTATATTAGCGTGTGTATGTGGAACCTATAAAAATGGTACAGACGAACCAGTTTGCAGGGGAGAAGTTGAGACACAGATGTAGAGAACAAACATGTGGACACCAAGCAGGGAAACTGCGGTGAGGTGGGGATGGTGGTGTGCTGAGTTGGGCAATTGGGATTGACACGTATACACTGATGTGTATGAAATTGATCACTAATAAGGACCTGCAGTATAGAAATACAAACAAAAAAAAACAACTACTAGTAAACTTTTTTTGGTTATTTGTAGGGTAATATGTTAATATAAATGTTTCAGACATTACATGAAATTTCTAGAAATCTTATATGTTCTGGTATAATGTTATAAGGCATAATTCTAGTTATTACTTTAAAATGTATATCTCAGAAATAACTAAATATCCTTGTCAATTGCATTATTACGAACTTTCATCGAATCTTTACCTGTGCTCATTTTTAAGCCTTTTGTCATTTACAGACAGTTCTGGGTGTACTCGGATGCTTTTGCAAAAATGTTCCTATAAAAGGGTTTCATCTTCAAGGAAATCATGGAAAATGCTCTGACAAGTACAGGTTTCTGGTAACTGACTATACAGCTGAACTGCTTGAATAAGCATTTTCAGAACTCTAATGGAAAACTGATGAATTCATAAAAGTGCTAACAAAGATCAAAATAAAAAAATTAATTACATGGGACTCAGTGACCTGATGAGGATAACTATAATTTTTATGACTTTCTGTTTCAAAAAAAAAAAAATTCCACAAGGACTCAGAGGCAAAAAGTGTACAAATCAGTTTTAACTGCAAAGTAAAGGAGCTGTTACAGTGGAGGATTACTGAACTGAATGTCAATATTGTGACATAGTATGAGTGTGTTTCATGTTTGGTAATTGCAATCATTGTTGCCTTTGTTGTGATCATCCATTACAATGCTTGCTTACAGTTTATTTATTTCTTGTAAAAATAAAATACAGTGTGTGTGTGTAAAAAAAAAAAAGAAAAAAATATGTTAATAAAACAAGAACACTGGGAATGCAAAAAAAAAAATTCTGTACAAGAGATCACTAGCAGATAACTGAGGCAGAAGAACGGATAAGTGACCTGGAAGACAAAATAGTGGAAATAACTACTGCAAAGCAGAATAAAGAAAAAAAATGAAAAGAATTGAGGACAGGCTCAGAGACCTCTGGGACAACATTAAACGCACCAACATTCGAATTGTAGGGGTCCCAGAAGAAGAAGAAAGAAAGAAAGGAACTGAGAAAATATTTGGAGAGATTAGAGTTGAAAACTTCCCTAATATGAGAAGGGAAACAGTTAATCAAGTCCAGGAAACACAGAGTTCTATACAGGATAAATCCGAGAAACACACCAAGACACATATTAATCAAACTATCAAAAATTAAATACAAGAAAAAATATTAAAAGCAGAAAGGGAAAATGAGAAGTAACACATAAGGGAATCCCCATAAGGTTAACAGCTGAACATTCAGAAGAAACTCTGCAAGTCAGAGGGGAGTGGCAGGACATATTTAAAGTGATGAAGGAGAAAAATCTACAACGAAGATTATTCTGCCCAGCAAGGATCTCATTCAGATTTGATGGAGAAATTAAAAGATTTACAGAGAAGCAAAAGATAAGAGAATATAACACCACCAAACCATCTTTAGAGCAAATACTAAAGGAACTTCTCTAGGCAGGAAACACAAGAGAAGGGAAAGACTGACAATAATAAACCCAAAATAATTAAGAAAATGGTAGTAGGAACATACATATCAATAATTACCTTAAAAGTAAATGGATTAAGTGCTCCAACCAAAAGACATAGACTGGCTGAATGGATGCAAAAACAAGATCCGTATATATGCTGTCTACAAGAGACCGACTTCAGACCTAGGGACACATACAGACTGAAAGTGAGGGGATGGAAAAAGATATCCATGCAAATGGAAAACAAAAGAAAGCTGGAGTAGCAATTCTCATATCAGAAAAAATAGACTGTAAAACAAAGACTATTACAAGAGACAAAGAAGGACACTACATAATGATCAAAGGATCAATCCAAGAAGACATAACAATTGTAAATATTTATGCACCCAACATAGGAACACTTCAATACATAAGGCAAATACTAACAGCCATAAAAAGGGAAATTGACAGTAACACATTCATAGTAGGGGACTTTAACAACCCACTTTCACCAATGAACAAATCATCCAAAATGAAAATAAATAAGGAAACACAAGCTTTAAATGATACATTAAATAAGATGAAATTAACTGATATTTATAGGACATTCCATCCAAAACCAACATAATAAACATTCTTCTCAAGTGCTCATGGAACATTCTCCAGGATAGATCATATCTTGGGTCACAAATCAAGCCTTGGTAAATTTTAAAAAATTGAAATCATATCAAGTATCTTTTCTGAGAAGAATGCTATGAGACAAGATATCATTTACTGGAAAATGTCGTTAAGAAATACAAACACATGGAGGTTAAACAACACCGTACTTAATAACCAAGAGACCACTGAAGAAATCAAAGAGGAAATCAAAAAGTACCTAGAAACAAATGACAATGAAAACACAACAACCCAAAACCTATTCGATGCAGCAAAAGCTTTTCTAAGAGGGAAGTTTATAACTTTACAAGCCTACCTTAAGAACAAGAATCATCTCAAATAAAAAACCTAACCTTACACCTAAAGCAATTAGAGAAAGAAGAACAAAAGAACACCAAAGTTAGCAGAAGGAAAATAATCATAAAGATCATATGAAAAAGAAATGAAGGAAATGATAGCAAACATCAATAAAACTAAAAGCTGCTTCTTTGAGAAGATACACAAAATTGATAAACCATTAGCCAGACTTATCAAGAAAAAAAGGGAGAAGACTCAAATCTGTAAAATTAGAAATGAAAAAGGAGAAGTAACAACTGACACTGCAGATATACAAAGGATCATGAGAGATTACTACAAGCAACTATATGCCAGTCAAATGTACAACCTGGGAGAAATGGACAAATTCTTAGAAATGCACAACCTGCAAAGACTGAATCAGGAAGAAATAGAAAATATGAACAGACCAATCGCAAGCACTGAAATTGAAACTGTGATTAAAAATCTTCCAACAAACAAAAGCCCAGGACCAGATGGCTTCACAGGTGAATTCTTTCAAACATTTAGAGAAGAGCTGACACCTATTCTTCTCAAACTCTTCCAAATATAGAAGAGGGAGGAACACTCCCAAACTCATTCTACAATGCCACCATCACTCTGATACCAAAACCAGACAATGATGTCACAAAGAAAGAAAACTACAGGCCAATATCACTGATGAAAATAGATGCAAAAATCCTCAACAAAATACTAGCAAACAGAGTCTGACAGCACATTTAAAGGATCATACACTATGATCAAGTGGGGTTTATTCCAGGAATGCAAGGATTCTTCAATTTACACAAATCAATCAACGTGATACACCATACTAAAAAATTGAAGGAGAAAAACCACATGATCATCTCAATAGATACACAGAAAGCTTTCGACAAAATTCAACACTGATTTATGATAACAACCCTCCAGAAAGTAACCATAGAGGGAATTTTCCTCAACATAACAAAGACCATATATGACAAACCCAAAGTCAACATAATCCTCAGTGATGAAAAACTGAAAACATTTCCACTCAGATCAGGAACTGGACAAGGTTGCACACTCTCACCACTCATTCAACATAGTTTTGGAAGTTTTAGCCACAGAAATCAGAGAAGAAAAAGAAATAAAAGGAATCCAAATTGGAAAAGAAGAAGTAAAGCTCTCACTGTTTGCAGATGACATGATACTATACGTCGAGAATCCTAAAGATGCTACCAGAAAACTACTAGAGCTAATCAATGAATTTGGTAAAGTAGAAGGATAAAAAAATTAATGCACAGAAATCTCTTGCATTCCTATACACTAATGATGAAAAATCTGAAATTGAAATCAAGGAAACACTCCCATTTACCATTGCAACGAAAAGAATAAAATATCTAGGAATAAACCTACCTAAGGAGACAAGAGACCTGTATGCAGAAAATTGTGAGACACTGATGAAAGAAATTGAAGGTGATACAAACAGATGGACAGATATACCATGTTCCTGGATTGGAAGAATCAACATTGTGAAAATGACTCTGCTACCCAGAGCAATCTACAGATTCAAAGAAATCCCTATCAATCTACCACTGGTATTTTTCACAGAACTAGATCAAATAATTTCACAATTTGTTGGAAACACAAAAGACCACAAATAGCCAAAGAAATCTTGAGAAACAAAAACGGAGCTGGATGAATCAGGCTCCCTGACTTCAGACTATACTACAAAGCTACATTAATCAAGGCAGTATGGTACTGGCACAAAAACAGAAAGATAGATCAATGGAACAGGATAGAAAGCCCAGAGGTAAAACCACACACATATGGTCACCTTATCTTTGATAATGTAGGCAATAATATACAGTGGAGAAAAGACAGCCTCTTCAATAAGTTGTGCTTGGAAAACTGGACAGCTACATGTAAACGAATGAAATTAGCACACTCCCTAACATCGTACACAAAAATAAACTGAAAGTCAATTAAAGACCTAAATGTAAGGCCGGACACCATCAAATTGTTAAAGGAAAACATAAGCAGGGCTTCCCTGGTGGCACAGTGGTTGGGAGTCTGCCTGCCGATGCAGGGGACACGGGTTCGTGCCCCGGTCCGGGAGGATCCCACGTGCTGTGGAGCGACTGGTCCCGTGAGCCATGGCCACTGGGCCTGCGTGTCCGGAGCCTGTGCTCCGCAACGGGAGATGCCACAACAGTGAGAGACCCGCATACCGCAAAAAAAAAAAAAAAAAAAAAAAAAAACATAAGCAGAACACTCTGACATAAATCACAACAAGATACTTTTTTACCCACCTCCTAGTGAAATGCAAATTAAAACAAAAATATACAAATGGGACCTAATGAAACTTAAAAGCTTTTGCACAGCAAAGTAAACCATAAACAAGATGAAAAGACAACACTCAGAATCAGAGAAATATTTGCCAATGAAGCAACTGACAAAGGATTAATCTCCAAAACATACAAGCAACTCATGCAGATCAATATTTAAAAAAAAAAAAAACCCTAATCCAAAAATTGGCAGAAGAACTAACTAGACATTTCTCTAAAGAAGATATACAGATTGCCAAGAAACACATGAAAGAATGCTCAGCATCATTAATCATTAGAGAAATGCAAATCAATACTACAATGAGATATTATCTCACACCAGTCAGAAAGGCCATCATCCAAAAATCTAGAAATAATAAATGCTGGAGAGGGTGTGGAGAAAAGGGAACCCTCTTGCACTGTTGGTGGGAATGTAAATTGATACAGCCACTATGGAGAACAGTGTGGAGGTTCCTTAGAAAACTAAAAATAGAACTACCATACGACCCAGCAATCCCACTACTGGGCATATAACCTGAGAAAACCATAATTCAAAAAGAGTCATGTACCAAAATGTTCATTGCAGCTATATTTACAATAGCCAGAACATGGACGCAACTTAAGTGTCCATCAACAGATGACTGGATAAAGAAGATGTGGCACATATATACAATGGAATATTACTCAGCCATAAAAAAGAATGAAACTGAGTTATTTGTAGTGAGGTGGATGGACCTAGAGATTGTCATACACAGTGAAGTAATTCAGAAGGAGAAAAATAAATACCATATGCTAACACATATATATGGAATCTAAGGAAAAAAATGGTCATGAAGAACCTAGGGACAACACAGGAATAAAGCTGCAGACCTACTAGGGAATGGACTTGAGGATACGGGTAGGGGGAAGTGTAAGCTGGGACAAAGTAAGACAGTGGTATGGACATATATACACTACCAAACTTAAAATAGATAACTAGTGGGAAGCAGCCGCATAGCACAAGGAGATCATCTCCGTGCTTTGTGATCACCTAGATGGGTGGGATAGGGAGGGTGGGAGGGAGGGAGATGCAAGAGGGAAGAGATATGGGGACATATGTTTATGTATAACTGATTCACTTTGTTATAAAGCAGAAACTAACACACCATTGTAAAGCAATTATACTGCAATAAAGATGTTAAAAAATAATAATTAAAAAATTAAAAAAATAAAAGTAGTTATATGTAGGTAGTGAGATTATGGCCCATTTCATTTTAAATATTGCAGTTTTACATCAGTTATTATGATGAACAGGTTGCTATGTAAATAAAATTATAAATAGGTATAAAAATCAGAGAGGAATTAAACAATATAGAAATCAAAAAACAATAGAAAATCAGTGAAACCAAGAGCTGTTTTTTTTAATTGAAGTATAGTTGATTTACAATATTGTTTTATGATAAAGCAAAGTGATTCTGTTATGTATATATATATTTTTCAGATTCTTTCCCTTGTAGGTTATTACAAAACATAAAATAGTTACCTGTGCTGTAGGGTAGGTCCTTGTTGGTTATATATTTTATATATAGTAGTGTGTATACGTTAATCACTAGCTCCTAATTTTTCCCTCCCCCCTTTCCATTTGGTAACCATAAGTTTGTTTTGTATGTCTCTGTGTCTATTTCTGCTTTATATATTTCTGCTTTTAATTTTTTTAGTTTCCACATATAAGTGATATCATTATGATATTTGTCTTTCTCTGTCTGGCTTACTTCACTTAAGTATGATAATCTATAGGCACATCCATGTTACTGAAAATGTCATTATTTCGATTTTTTTGTGGCTGAGTAATATCCATCGTATATTTTTATATACCACACCTTTTTTATCCATTCGTCTGTTGATGGACATTTAGGTTGTTTCCATGCCTTGGCTATTGTAAATAGTGTTGCAATGAATATTGGGATGCCTGTATCTTTTTAAATTATTAGCCAAGCTCTTTAGGAAAAAAAGAGAGAGCCTATATAAACAGAATAGAAATAAAAGAGGAGAAATAAGAACAGATATTACAGAGATACAGAAAATCATAGGAGAATTGTACAGTTATATACCAACGAACAGGACAATCTAGAAGAAATGGGTAAATGCCCAGAAAGATACAACCTTCTAAGACTGAATCAGGAAGAAATAGATAATCTAAAGAGACAAATCACTAGTAGTGAAATTGAATTTGTAATTTTAAAACACTCCCAACAAACAAAACCCAGGACCAGTCCATTTCACAGGGGAGGGCTAGAAAATATATACAGAAAACCTAATATGTATCCTTCTCAAAATATTCCAAAAAGTTGAAGAGGATTAAACACTCCCAACTTCATTCTACGAGGCCAACATTACCCTCATACCAAAACCAGATAAAAAGGTACTACAAAAAAATAAACTTACAGTGCAATATCTCTGATGGATAGAGATGCAAAACTCCTTGACGAAATATTAGCAAACCGAATTCAACAATATGAAAAACGGGTCATACACCACGATCAAGTGGGATTTATTCCAGGGATGTAAGATGGTTCAATAGCCACACATCAATCAGTGAGAAACAACACATTAAAAAAAGAAGGATAAAAATAACATGATAAACTCAATCAATGCAAAAAAGGCATTTGACAAAATTGAACATCTATTCATCATAAAAATGCTCATGAAATTTGTTGTACAGGGAACATACCTCAACATAATAAAGGTCATTTATGACTAACCCACAGCTAACATCATACTCAAGAGTGAAGAGATGGAAGACTTTCCTATAAAATCAGCAATAAGAGAAGGATGCCCTCTCTCACCATTTATATTTAACATTACAGTGGAAGGCCTAGCCACAGCAATCAGAGAAGTAAAAGAAAAGAAAGCATCCAAATTGTAAGGGAAAAAGTAAAACTCACTATTTGCATATCACATGATACTATATATGGATAAAGCCTCCACATACAAACAAAACTAATAAATGAATTCCCTAAAGTTACAGGATACAGGATTGATATACATATATCTGTTGTTTTTCTATACAGTAATAGTGAACTATCACAAAGAGAAAGAAAGCAAGAAAAAAGTCCCTTTTAAAATAACATTGATAAACTTAGGATTAAGCACACCCAAGAGAGTGAAAGACTTATACTGTGAAAAAGTTTAAAATATTGATGAAGGAAATTAAAGCTGACACAAAGAAATGTAAAGATATCCCTTAGTCATGGATATGAGGAAATTTTATTGTTAAAATGTCCATAATACATAGGGCAATCTGCAGATTTAATGCAATCCCTTTCAAAATACCTATGTCACTTTTTAAAGAAGTAGAGCAAATAATTCTAAAATTTATATGGAATCACAATAGACCTGAATTATCAAAGCAATCTTGAGAAAAAAGAACAAAGCAAGAAATATTCACCCTTGCTGACTTCAGACTATACTACAAAGCTACAATAATCAAAATGACATGAGATCACTGGTGGAGAGAGGATGGCAGAGTAGAAGGACATGGGCTCAACCCTTAAAGAAACACCACAATCACAACTAACTACTGAACTACCACCTACAGAAAAATGCTAGACCCTACCAAAAAAGATACCCTACATCCAAAATCTCAAATGAACAGCCTAACCTTACACCTAAAGCAATTAGAGAAAGAAAAACAAAAAATCCTCACAAAGTTAGTAGAAGGAAAGAAATCATAAAGATTAGAGCAGAAATAAACAAAATAGAGATGAAGAAAACAATAGCAAAGATAATGAAACCAAAAGATGGTTCTTTGAAAAGATAAATAAAACTGACAAAGCTTTAGTCAGACTCATCAAGAAAAAAAGGGAGAGGGCTCAAATCAATAAAATTAGAAATGAAAAAGGAGAACTTACAAGGGACACCACAAAAATCCAAAGGATTGTTAGAGACTGCTACAAGCAAATATAGGCCAATAAAATGGACAACCTAGATAAACAGACAAATTCTTAGAAATGTACAATCTCCCAAGACTGAACCAGGAAAAAAATAAAAACAGACCAATCACAAGCACTAAAATTGAAACTGGGATTGAAAATCTTCCAAGAGTGCTCACCTCGCTGCTCCTCGCTTGCAGCCCTGTGCTTTGCTCCTCTCCAAACATGGCAAAAATATCCAGCCCTACAGAGACTGAACGGTGCATCGAGTCTCTGATTGCTCTTTTCCAAAAGCATGCTGGAAGGGACGGTAACAACAGCAAATTCTCCAAGGCCGAGTTACTTATCTTCATGAATACAGAGCTGGGTGTCTTCACAAAGAACAAGAAGGACCCTGGTGTCCTTGACCGCATGATGAAGAAGCTGGACCTCGACTCTGATGTACAGCTAGATTTCCAAGAATTTCTTAATCTTATTGGCGGCCTCGCTCTAGCTTGCCATGACTCCTTTATTAAGTCTAGCTCTTCCCAGAAGTAAATCGGAGGAGCCTTTGGGCCTGGCCTCCAGCTCCATTCCCTTTTCTTCAGCCTCCCAATTATCATCTACCCCTCATAGACCACACATACCCTGAGCCCAGTGCACCCACCACCCCATGCAGGTCACTCCTGCTGGTAGTAATAAAGCAATATTGTTTTTTGAAGCACACACTGTAGAGTCAGTAAATTTGTGCAAGGGAGGGAGATGATTGGGAGGAATATAAATTAGATTGATGGAAAGAGTTACCAGAAGTTGCAAAGTAAATAGTAAAAATGTATCTTGGGTGTATACATAATCATGACTAATGATACCAACATAATCATCTAAATTACTCAGACTGATGGAGAGACCCCACTTATTGTTCACTCATTAAACGCCTATACACCCCTACTACAGGCACTGTCATAGGCTTCGAAAATACAGTCAGCAAGACAGAAAAGGTCCTGCCTTCACTGAGGTTACCTTCTAATGGAGGGGAACAATAAATGAATAAACAAATAAAGAACTATGAGTGCAATAAATAAATAAATAAAATTAAGAAATAAAAACTTCCAAAAAACAAAAGTCCAGGACCTGTTGGCTTCACAGGTGAATTCTATCAAACATTGAGAGATGAGTTAACAGCTATCCTTCTGAAACTATTCCAAACATATTGCAGAGGAAGGAACACTCCTAATCTTATTCTATGCGGCCACAATCACCCTGATACCAAAACCAGAAAAAGATATCACAAAAAAAGAAAATTACATGCCAATATAACAGGTGACCATAGATGCAGGATCTTCAACAGAATACTAGCAAACCGAATCTATCATTACAATCAAAGCATCATACACCATGATCAAGTGGGATTTATCCCAGTGGTACAAGGATTTTTCAATATCTGCAACTCAATCCGTGTGATACACTGCATCAACAAATTGAAGAATAAAAAGCATATGATCATCTCAATAGATGCAGAGAAAAACTTTTGACAGATTTCAACAACCCTTTTATGATAACAACTCTCCAGAAAATGGGCATACAGAGAACATAACTCAACAGAATAAAGGCCATATATGACAAACCTACAGCTAGCATTATACTCAATAATGAAAAGCTGGAAGCATTTCCTCTAAGATCAGGAAAAAGACAAGAATGTCCACTCTCGCCAGTTTTATTCAACATAGTTTTGGAAACCCTAGCCACAGGAATCAGAGAAGAAAAAGAAATAAAGGCAATCCAAATTGGAAAAGAAGTAAAGCTCTCACTGTTTGCAGATGACATGATACTATACATAGAAAATCCTAAAGATGCTACCAGAAAAATACTAGAGCTCATCAATGAATTTGGTAAAGTTTCAGGATACAAAATTAATATACAGAAAACTATGCATTTCTATACACTAACAACAAAAGATCAGAAAGAGAAATTAAAGAAACCCTTCCATTTACCACTGGATCAAAAAGAATAAAATACCTAGAAATAAACCTACCTAAGGAGGCAAAAGACCTGTTCTCCAAAAACTATAAAATACTGATGAAAGAAATTGAAGATGACACAAACAAAGATATGCCATGTTCTTGGATTGGAAGAATCAATATTTTCAAAATGACAATACTACCAAAAGCAATCTACAGATTCAATGCAAATCTTATCAAATTATAAATGGCATTTTTCACAGAACTAAAAAAAATCTTAAAATTTGTATGCAGATACAAAACACCCCAAATAGCCAAAGCAATCTTAAGAAACAAAAATGGAAAAAAAAAAGGAAACAAAAATGGACCTAGAGGAATCAGACTATACTACAAATCTACAGTAATCAAGACAATATGGTACTGGCACAAAAACAGAAATATAGATCAATGGAACAGGATAGAAAACCCAGAGATATATGCACACACCTATGGTCACACTTATGGTCAACTTATCTTTGACAAAGGAGGCAAGTATATGCAATGCAGGAAAAAAAGTCTCTTCAATAAGTGGTTCTGGAAAAACTTTACAGCTACATGTAAAAAAGTGAAATTAAAACATTATTTAATGCCATACACAAAACTAACTCAAATGGATTAAAGACCTAAATGTAAGGCAAGATACTATAAAACGATTAGAGGAAAATATAGGCAGAACACTCTTTGACATAAACCACAGCAATATCTTTTTTGATCCAACTCCTAGAGTAATGGAAATAAAAACAAAATAAACAAATGGGACTTAATTAACCTTAAAAGCTTTTGTACAGCAAAGAAAACCATAAAAAAATGAAAAGACAATCCACAGAATGGGAGAGAGTATTTGAAAATGATGCAACCCACAAGGGATTAATCTCCAAAATTTACAAACAGCATATGCAGCCTAATATCCAAAAACCAAATACCCCAATCAAAAAATGGGCAGAATACCTAAATGGGCATTTCTCCAAAGAAGACATACAGATGGCCAAGAGGCACATGAAAAGATGCTCTACATCACTTATTATTAGAGAAATGCAAATCAAAACTACAATGATATATCCCCTTACACCAATCAGAATGGCCATCATGAAAAAGTCTACAAATGATAAATATTGGAGAGGGTGTGGAGAAAAGGGAACCCTTCTGCACCATTGGTTGGAATGTAAATTGGTACAGCCTCTATGGAGAACAGTAGGAGTTTCCTTAAGAAACTAAAAATAGAGCTAACATATGATCCAGCAATCCTACTCCTGGGCATATATACAGAGAAAAACATGGTTCAAAAAGACACATGCACCCCAATATTCATTGCAGCACTGTTTCCAATAGCCAAGACATGGAAGCAAACTAATGTCCACCGACAGATGAATGAGTAAAGAAGTTGTGGTACATATATACAATGGAAAGTTACTCAGACATTAAAAAATGAAATAATGCCATTTGCAGCAACATGCATGGACCTAGAGATTATCACACTAAGTGAAGTAAACCAGACAAAGATATCATATGATATCCTTTATATGTGGAATTTAAAATAATTATGCAAATGAGTTTATTTGCAAAACAGAAATAGACCCACAGACATGGAAAACGAACTTATGGTTACCAAAGGAGAGGGGGAAGGGATAAATAAGGAGTTTGGGATTAAAATACATGCAATACTGTATATAAAACAGATAACCAACAAGGACCTACTGTATAGCATAGGGAACTATACTCAAGGTCTTATGGTAACCTGTAATGGAGGAGAATGTGAAAAAAGAGTGTACATATTTATGCACCTGTGTGTTTGACTGGGTCACCTTGATGTGACTTGAAAGTAGCACCCTATTGTGAATTAACTGTATTTCAATAAAAAATTGTTAAAAATTAAAAGTAACCACACATGGGCTTCCCTGGTGGCACAGTGGTTGAGAGCCCGCCTGCTGATGCAGGGGACATGGGTGCTTGTCCCGGTCCGGGAAGATCCCACATGCCGCGGAGCGACTGGGCCAGTGAGCCATG
The DNA here is from genome assembly GCF_003676395.1 of Aethalodelphis obliquidens. Classification (NCBI taxonomy): domain Eukaryota; kingdom Metazoa; phylum Chordata; class Mammalia; order Artiodactyla; family Delphinidae; genus Aethalodelphis; species Aethalodelphis obliquidens. The sequence goes on along the minus strand of NW_020838052.1, from coordinate 2,841,793 downwards.
GCCACTGAGCCTGTGCGTCTGGAGCCTGTGCTTGGCAACAGGAGAGGCCACAGAAGTGAGAGGCCCGCATATCACAAAAAAAAAAAAACAAAGAAAAACAACAGTAACTACACCTAACCATAAAAAAAGATGTGGTGTGTGTGTATATATATATGTGTGTGTGTGTGTGTGTGTGTGTGTGTGTGGTGTGTATACACACACACACACACAAGGGAACATTACTCAGCCATTAAAAAAGAATAAAATTCTGCTATTTGTGCCATTTGCAGCAACTTGTATGGATCTAGAGGTTATTATGCTTTGTGAAATAAGTCAAACACAAATACTCTATGTTATCACTTGTATATGGAATCTAAAACATAAAAAAAATGAACGAACATAACAAAACAGAAACAGACGTACAGATACAGAGAACAAAGTTGTGGCTACCAAAGGGGAGAAGGAAAATGGGAGTGGCAAGATAAGGGTAGGGAGTTGAGATACTAACTACTATGTATAAAATAAATAAGCAATGAGATATATTGTACAACACAGGGATATACAGCCATTACCTTGTGATAACTCTAATGCAATACAATGTATAAAAATATTAATTCAGGGCTTCCCTGGTGGCGCAGTGGTTGAGAGTCCACCTGCCGATGCAGGGGACACATGTTCGTGCCCCAGACCGAGAAGATCCCACATGTCGCAGAGCGGCGGGATCCGTGAGGCATGACTGCTGAGCCTGCATGTCTGGAGCCTGTGCTCCACAACGGGAGAGGCCACAACAGTGAGAGGCCCGCATACTGCAAAAAATATATATTTATATTGATTCATTATGTTGTACACCTGAAACTAATATAATATTGTAAATATTGTAAAATATTGTAAATCAATTAAACTTCAATTTTTGAAGAAAAACTGAAAAGACAATCCAGTGAACGGGAGAAAATATTTTCAAATAATATATCTGATAGGGGTTACTCATACAGAATTTATAAAGAATACTTACGAGAGAGGGGGATGATGGCGGAAGACAAAGACACGGAGATCACCCTCCTCCCCACAGATACATCAGAAATACATCTACACGTGGAACAACTCCTACAGAACACCTACTGAACGCTGGCAGAAGACCTCAGACCAAAAGGCAAGAAACTCCCCACGTACCTGGGTAGGGCAAAAGAAAAAAGAATAAACAGAGACAAAAGAATAGGGATGGGACCTGCACCACTGGGAAGGAGAAGTGAAGGAGGAAAGGTTTCCACACACTAGGAATCCCCTTCATGGGCAGAGACTGCAGGTGGCTGAGCGGGGGAGCTTTGGAGCCGTGGAAGAGAGCACAGCAACAGGGGTGCAGAGGGCAAAGGGGAGAGATTCCCGCACAGAGGATCGGTGCCGACCAGCTCTCGCCAAGCCAAGAGGCTTGTCTGTTCACCCGCCGGGGCGGGGGTGGGCTGGGAGCTGAGGATTGGGCTTCGGTCGGAGCGTAGGGAGAGGACTGGTGGCGAGAACACAGCCTGAAGGGGTTAGTGCACCACGGCTAGCCGGGAAGGAGTCTGGGGAAAAGTCTGGACCTACCGAAGAGGCAAGAGACTTTTTCTTCCCTCTTTGTTTCCTGGTGTAAGAGGAGGGGGGAGTGCTGCTTAAAGGACCACCAAAGACGGACGCGAGCCGCGGATAATAGTGGGGACCACGGAGTTGAGCATGAGACGCACAGGCAGCTGCTGCCACCACCAAGAAGCCTGTGTGTGAGCACAGGTCACTCTCCACAAGGCCCTTCTGGGGAATCTGTGCATCCCGCCACTGCCAGGGTCTCAGGATCGAGGGACAATTTCCCCAGAGAACACAGGAGGCGCCTCAGGCTGATGCAACCTCATGCTGGCCTCTGCCACGGCAGGCTCGCCCTGCACTCCATACCCCTCCCTCCCCCCAGCCTGAGTGAGCTGGAGCCCCCGAATCAGCAGCTCCTTTAACACCGTCCTGTCTGAGTGAAGAACAGACACCCTCCAGCGACCTACACGCAGAGGTGGGGGCAAATCCAAAGCTGAAACACGGGAGCTGTGAGAACAAAGAAGAGAAAGGGAAATCTCTCCCAGCAGCCTCAGGAACAGTGGATTAAATATCCACAATCCACTTGATGTACCCTGCATCTGTGGAATACCTGAATAGACAATGAATCATCCCAAATTGAGGAGGTGGACTTTGAGAGCAAGATGTATTATTTTTTCTCCTTTTCCTCTTTTTGTGAGTGTGTATCTGTATGCTTCTGTGTGAGATTTTGTCTGTATAGCTTTGCTTTCACCGTTTGTCCTAGAGTTCGATCTCTCCGATTTTTTTTTATTTTTCAAAAAAATATTATTCGTAATAATTATTTTTTTATTTTAATAAACTTATTATATTTTATTTTATCCTCCTTCTTTCTTTCTTTCTACATTTTCTCCCTTTCATTCTGACCCATGTGGATGAAAGGCTCTTGGTGCTGTAGCCAGCAGTCAGGGCTGTGCTTCTGAGGTGGGAGAGCCAACATCAGGATACTGGTCCACAATAGACATCCCAGCTCCACATGATATCAAATGGTGAAAATCTCCCAAAGACCTCTATCTCAACACCAACACCCACCTTCACTCAACGACCAGCAAGCTACAGTGCTGGAGACCCTACACCAAACAGCTAGCAAGACAGGAACACAACCCCACCCATTAGCAGAGAGGCTGCCTAAAATGATAAAAAAAAGTCCACAGACACACCAAAACACACCACCAGACGTGGACCTGCCCACCAGAAACACAAAATCCAGCCCCATCCACCAGAACACAGGCAATAGTCCCCTCCACCAGGAAACCTACACAACACACTGAACAAACTTTAGCCACTGGGGACAGAAACCAAAAACAATGGGAACTACAAACCTGCAGCCGTCAAGAAGGAGACCCAAACACAGTAAGGTAAGCAAAATGAGAAGACAGAAAAACACACAGCAGAGGAAGGAGCAAGATAAAAACCCACCAGACCTAACAAATGGAGAGGAAATAGGCAGTCTACCTGAAAAAGAATACAGAATAATGATAGCAAAGATGATCCAAAATCTTGGAAATAAAATAGAGAAAATGCAAGAAACATTTAACAAGGACCAAGAAGAACGAAAGATGAAACAAGCAATGAAGAACAACACAATAAATGAAATTAAAAATACTCTAGAAGGGATCAATAGCAGAATAAATGAAGCAGAAGAAAGGATAAGTGACCTGGAAGATAAAATAATGGGAATAACTACTACAGAGCAGAATAAAGATAAAAGATTGAAAAGAACTGAGGACAGTCTCAGAGACTTCTGGGACAACATTAATCGCACCAACATTCAAATTATAGGATTCCAGAAGAAGAGAAAAAGAAAGTGACTGAGAAAATATTTGAAGAGATTATAGTTGAAAACTTCCCTAATATGGGAAAGGAAATAGTTAATCAAGTACAGGAAGCACAGAGTCCCATACAAGTTAAACCCATGGAGAAACACACCAAGACACATGTTAATCAAACTGTCAAAAATTAAATACAAAGAAAACATATTAAAAGCAGCAAGGGAAAAACAACAAATAACACACAAGGGAATCCCCATAAGGTTAACAGCTAATCTTTCAGCAGAAACTCTGCAAGCCAGAAGGGACTGGCAGGACATATTTAAAGCAATGAAGGAGAAAAACCTACCAAGATAACTCTACCCAGCAAGGACCTCATTCAGAATTGATGGAGAAATTACAACCTTTACAGGCAAGCAAAAGCTGAGAGAGTTCATCACCACCAAACCACAACAACTGCTAAAGGAAATTCTCTAGGCAAGAAACACAACAGAAGGAAAACAGCTACAATAACGAACCCAAAACAATTCAGAAAATGGGAAAAGGAACATACATAATGATAATTACCTTAAATGTAAGTGGACTAAATGCTCCCAGCAAAAGACACAGACTGGATACAAAAACAAGACCCATATATATGCTGTCTACAAGAGACCCACTTCAGACCTAGAGACACATACAGACTGAAAGTAAGGGGATAGAAAAACATACTCCATGCAAATGGAAACCAAAAGAAAGCTGGAGTGGCAATTCTCATATCAGACAAAATAGACTTTAAATAAAGACTATTAGAAGAGACAAAGAAGGACACTACATAATGATCAAGGGATCCATCCAAGAAGAAGATATAACAATTGTAAATATTTATGCACTCAACATAGAAGCACCTCAATATATAAGGCAAATACTAACAGCCATGAAAGTGGAAATCGACAGTAACCCATCCATAGTCGGGGACTTTAACAACCCACTTTCACGAATGGACAGATCATCCAAAATGAAAATAAATAAGGAAACACAAGCTTTACATGATACATAAAACAAGATGAACTTAATTGATATTTATAGGACATTCCATCCAAAAACCAGAGAATACACATTTTTCTCAAGTGGTCATGGAACATTCTCCGGGAGAGATGATATCATGGGCCACAAATCAAGCCTTGGTAAATTTAAGAAAACTGAAACAGTATCAAGTATCATTTCCGACCACAACACTATAAGACTAGATAACAATTACAGGAAAAAATTTGTAAAAAATGCAAACACATTGAGGCTAAACAATATACTACTTAATAACGAAGTGATCACTGAAGAAATCAAAGAGGAAATTTAAAAATACCTAGAAACAAATGACAATGTATACACAACGACCCAAAACGTATGGGATGCAGCAAATGCAGTTCTAAGAGGGACATTGGTAGCAATACAATGCTCCCTTAAGAAACAGGAAACATCTCAAATAAACAACCTAACCTTGCACCTAAAGCAATTAGAGAAAGAAGAACAAAAAACCCAAAGTTAGCAGAAGGAAAGAAATCATAAAAATCAGATCAGAAATAAATGAAAAGAAATGAAGGAAATGATAGCTAAGATCAATAAAACTAAAAACTAGTTCATTGAGAAGATAAACAAAATTGATAAACCATTAGCCAGATTCATCAAGAAAAAAATGGAGAAGACTCAAATCAATAGAATTAGAAATGAAAAAGGAGAAGTAACAACTGACACTGCAGAAATACAAAAGATCATGAGAGATTACTACAAGCAACCCTATGCCAATAAAATGGACAACCGGGAAGAAATGGCCAAATTCTTAGAAATGCACAACCGGACAAGAATGAATCAGGAAGAAAGAGAAAATATGAGCAGACCAAACACAAGCACTGAAATTGAAACTGTGATTAAAAATCTTCCAACAAACAAAATCCCAGGACCAGATGGCTTCCCAGACAAACTCTATCAAACATTTAGAGAAGAGCTAACAGCTATCCTTCTCAAGCTCTTCCAAAATATAGCAAAGGAAGGAACACTCCAAAACTCATTCTATGAGGCCACCATCACCTTGATACCAAAACCAGACAAGGATGTCACAAAGAAAGAAAACTACAGGCCATTATCACTGATGAACATGGATGGAAAAATCCTCCACAAAATACTAGCAAACAGAATCTAACAGCACATTAAAAGGATCCTACACCCTGATCAAGTGGGGTTTCTTCCAGGAATGCAAGGCCTCTTCAATTTACACAAATCAAACAACGTGATACAACATATTAACTAATTGAAGGAGGAAAACCATACGATCATCTCAATAGATGCAGAGAAAGCTTTGGAAAAATTCAACACCCATTTATGATAAAAACCCTACAGAAAATAAGCATAGAGGGAACTTTCCACAACATAATAAAGGCAATATATGACAAACCCACAGCCAACATTGTCCTCAATGGTGAAAAATTGAAAGCATTTTCACTAAGATCAGGAATAAGACAAGGTTGCCCACTCTCACAACTCTTATTCAATAGAGTTTTGGAAGTTTTAGCCACAGCAATCAGAGAAGAAAGTGAAATAAAAGGAATACAAATCAGAAAAGAAAAAGTAAAGCTGTCACTCTTTGCAGATGACATGATACTATATATCGAGAATCCTAAAGATACTACTAGAAACCTTCTAGAGCTAATCAGTGAATTTGGTAATGGAGCAGGATACAAAATTAATGCACAGAAATCTCTGACACTGCTATACACTAATGATGAAAAATCTGGAAGTGAATTCAAGAAAAAACTCCCATTTACCATTTCAACAAAAAGAATAAAATATCTTTAATAAACTTACCTAAGGAGAGAAAAGACCTGTATGCAGAAAATGATAAGACACTGATGAATGAAATTAAAGAGGATACAAATAGATGGAGAGATATACCATATTCTTGGATTGGAAGAATCAATATTTTGAAAATGAATCTACTACCCAAAGCAATCTACAGATTCAATGCAATCCCTATCAAAATACCACTGGCATTTTTCACAAAACTGGAACAAAAAAATTCACAATTTGTATGGAAACACAAAAGACCCCGGATAGCCAAAGCAGTCTTGAGAACAACAAACGGAGCTGGAAAAATCAGGCTCACTGTCTTCAGACTACACTACAAAGCTACAGTAATCAAGATAGTATGGCACAAAAACAGAAAGATAGATTAATGGAAGAGGATAGAAAGCCCAGAGATAAACCCACGCACATATGTTCACCTTATCTTTGATTAAGGAGGCAGGAAGGTACACAGGAGAAAGGACAGCCTCTTCAATAAGTGGTGCTCGGAAAACTGGACAGGTAAATGTAAAAGTATGAGATTAGATCACTCCCTAACACCAGACACAAAAATAAGCTCAAACTGAATAAAAGCCCTAAATTTAAGGCAAGAAACTTTCAAACTCTTAGAGGAAAACATAGGCAAAACTCACTATGACATAAATCACAGCAAGATCCTTTTTGACCCACTTCCTAGACAAATGGAAATAAAAACAAAAATAAATGAAAGGGACCTAATGAAACAGCAAAGCTTTTGCACAGCAAGGGAAACCATGAAAAAGATGAAAATACAACTTCAGAATGGGAGAAAATATTTGCAAATGAAACAATGGAAAAAGGATTAATCTTGAAAATTTATAAGAAGCTCTATAACAAAAAAACAAACAACCCAATCCAAAAATGGGCAGAAGACCTAAATAGACATTTCTCCAAAGAAGATACACAAACTGCCAACAAACGCACGAAAGAGTGCTCAACATCATTAATCATTAGATAAATGCAAATCAAAACTACAATGAGATATCATCTCACACCAGTCAGAAAGGCCATCATCAAAAAATCTAGAAACAATAAATTCTGGAGAGGGAGTGGAGAAGAGGGAACACTCTTGCACTGCTGGTGTGGATGTGAATTGGTATGGCCACTAAGAAGAACAGTAAGGAGGTTCCTTAAAAAACTACAAAGAGAACTACCATATGACCCAGCAATCCCACTACTGGGCTAATACCCTGAGAAAACCATAATGCAAAAAGAGTCATGTATGAAAATGTTCATTGTAGCTCTGTTTACAATAGCCTAGAGACAACCTAAGCGTCTATCATTGGATGAATGCATAAAGAAGATGTGGGACATATATACAATGGAATATTACTCAGCCTTAAAATAAAACGAAATTGAGCTATTTGTAATGAGGGGTATTGACCTAGAGTCTGTCATACAGAGTGAAGTAAGTCAGAAAGAGAAAAACAAATACCATATGCTAAAACATATATATGGAATTTAGGGGATAAAATGTCATGAAGAACCTAAGGGTGAGACAAGAATAAAGAAACAGACCTACTAGAGAATGGACTTGAGGATATGGGGAGGGGGAAGGGGAAGGTTCGACAAAGCAAGAGGGACGCATGGACATATATACACTACCAAACATAAGGTAGATATTTACTTGGAAGCAGCCGCATAGCACAGGGAGATCAGCTCAGTGCTTTGTGACTACATGGAGGGGTGTGATAGGGAGGGTGCGAGGGAGGGAGATGCAGGAGAGAGGAAATATGGGAACATATGTATATGTATAATTGATTCACTTTGTTATAAAGCCAAACTAACACACCATTGTAAAGCAATTATACTTCAATAAAGATGTAAAAAAATAAATTAATTTTGAAAAAGCAGCAAGGGATAAACAACAAATAACACACAAGGGAATCCCCATAAGTTTAACAACTGATGTTTCAGCACAAACTCTTCAAGTCAGACAGGACTGGCAAGATATATTTAAAGTGATGAAGGAGAAAAACCTACAACTAAGATTATTCTACCCAGCAAGGATCTGATTCAGATTTGATGGAGAAATTAAAGCCTTTACGGACAAACAAAAGTTGAGAGAGTTCAGCACCACCAAACCAGCTTTATGACAAATGCTAAAGGATCTTCTCTAGGCAAGAAACACAAGAGAAGGAAAAGACCTACAATAACAAAGCCAAGACAAATAAGAAAATGGGAATAGGAACATACATGTTGAAAATTACCTTAAATGTAAATGGATTAAATGCTCCCACCAAAAGATACAGACTGGCTGAATGGATACAAAAGCAAGACCCATATATATGCTGTCTACAAGAGACCCACTTCAGACCTAGAGACACATACAGACTCAAAGTGAGGGGATTGAAAAAGATATTCCATGCAAATGTAAACCAAAAGAGACCTGGGGTAGCAATTCTCATATTGGACAAAATAGACTTTAAAATAAAGACTATTAGAAGAGACAAATAAGGACACTACATAGTGATCAAGAGATCAATCCAAGAAGAAGATATAAAAATTGTAAATATTTATGCACCCAACACAGAAGCACCTCAAAACATAAGGTAAAAACTAACAGCCATAAAAGGGGAAGTCAACAGTAACACATTCATAGTAGGGGAATTTAACACCCCACTTTCACGAATGGACAGACCATCCAAAATGAAAATAAATAAGGAAACACAAGCTTTAAATGGTACATTAAAAAAGATGTACTTAATTGATATTTATAGGACATTCAATCCAAAAACTACAGAATACACATTTTTCTCAAGTGCTCATGGAAGATTCTCCAGGATAGATCATATCTCGGGTCACAAATCAAGCCTTGGTAAATTTAAGAAAATTGAAATTGTATCCAGTCTCTTTTCCAACCACAATGTTATGAGACTAGATATCAAGTACAGGAAAAGATCTGTAAAAAATACAAACACATGGAGGCTAAACAATACACTACTTAATAACGAGGTGATCACAGAGGAAAAAAAAAATACCTAGAAATAAATGACAATGCAGACACGACGACCCGGAACCTATGGGATGCAGCAATAGCAGTTCTAAGAGGGAAATTTATAGCAATGCAATCCTACCTTAAGAAACAGGAAACATCTTGAATAAACAACCTAACCTTGCACCTGCAGCAATTAGAGAAATAAGAATAAAATAGCCCACACGTTAGCAGAAGGAAAGAAATCATAAAAATCAGATCGGAAATAAATGAAAAATAAATGAAGGAAATGATAGCAAAGTGCAATTTAAAAAGCTGGTTCTTTGAGAAGATAAACGAAATAGATAAACCATTAATCAGACTCATCAAGAAAAAAATGGAGAAGACTCAAATCAATAGAATTAGAAATGAAAAAGGAGAAGTAACAAATGACACTGCAGAAATAAAAAAGATCATGAGAGATTACTACAAGCAACCCTATGCCAATAAAAAGGACAATCTGGAAGAAATGGACAAATTCTTAGACATGAACAACCTGCCAAGACTGAATCAAGAAGAAATAGAAAATATGAACAGATCAATCACAAGCACTGAAATTGAAACTGTGATTTAAAATCTTCCAGCAAACAAAAGCCCAGGACCAGATGGCTTCACAGGTGAATTCTATCAAATATTTAGAGAAGATCTAACACCTATCCTTCTCAAAGTCTTCCAAAATATAGCAGACGGAGGAACACTCCCTATCATTCTATGAGGCCACCATCACCCTGATACCAAAAACAGACAAGGATGTCACAAAGAAAGAAAACTACAGGCCAATCTCACTGATGAACATAGATGCAAAAATCCTCAACAAAATACTAGCAAACAGAATCCAACAGCACATTAAAAGGATCCTACACCATGATCAAGTGGGGTTTATTCCAGGAATGCAAGGATTCTTCAATATACGCAAATCAATCAACGTGATACACCATATTAAAAAACCTAAGGATGAAAACCATATGATCATCTAAATAGATGCTGAGAAAGCTTTCAACAAAATTCAACACCCATTTATGATAAAGACCCTGCAGAAAGTAGGCATAGAGGGAAACTTCCACAACATAATAAAGGCCATATATGAGAAACCCACAGCCAACATCATCCTCAATGGTGAAAAACTGAAAGCATTTCCACTAAGATCAGGAACAAGACAAGGTTGCCCACTCTCACCATTCTTATTCAACATAGTTCTGGAAGTTTTAGCCATAGCAATCAGAGAAGAAAAGGAAATAAAAGGAATCCAAATCGGAAAAGAAGAAGTAAAGCTGTCACTGTTTGCAGATGACATGGTACTCTACATAGAGAATCCTAAAGATGCTACCAGAAAACTACTAGAGCTAATCAATGAATTTGGTAAAGTAGCAGGATACAAAATTAATGCACAGAAATCTCCGGCATTCCTATACCCTAATGATGAAAAATCTGAAAGTGAATTCAAGAAAACACTCTCATTTACCATTGCAACAAAAAGAATAAAATACCTAGGAGTAAACCTACCTAAGGAGACAAAAGACGTGTATGCAGAAAATTATAAGATACTGATGAAAGAAATTAAAGATGATACAAATAGATGGAGAAATATACCATGTTCTTGGATTGGAACGATCAACATTGTGTAAATGACTCTACTACCCAAAGCAATCTACAGATTCAATGCAATCTCTATCAAACTACCACTGGCATTTTTCACAGAACTGGAACAAAAAAATTTCACAATTTGTATGGAAACACAAAACACCCCGAATAGCCAAAGCAATCATGAGAATGAAAAATGGAGCTGGAGGAATCAGGCTCCCTGGCTTCAGCCTATACTACAAAGCTACAGTAATCAAGACAGTATGGTACTCGCACAAAAACAGGAATATAGATCAATGGAACAGGACAGAAAGCTCAGAGATAAACCCATGCACATATGGTCATCTTATCTTTGATAAAGGAGGCAGGAATGCACAGTGGAGAAAGGACAGCCTCTTCAGTGAGTGGTGCTGGAAGAACTGGACAGGTACATATAAAAGTATGAAATTAGATTACTCTCTAACACCATACACAAAAATAAGCTCAAAATGGATCAAAGACCTAAATGTAAGGCCAGAAACTATCAAACTCTTAGAGGAAAACATAGGCAGAACACTCTATGACATAATTCATAGCAAGATCCTTCTTGACCCACATCCTAGACAAATGGCAATAAAAACAAAAATAAAGCAATGAGACCTAATGAAACTTCAAAGCTTTTTCACAGCAAAGGAAATCATAAACAAGACCAAAAGGGCTTCCCTGGTGGCACAGTTGTTGAGAGTCCACCTTCCTATGCAGGGGACACGGGTTTGTGCCCCAGTCCATGAAGATCCCACATATCGTGGAGCGGCTGGGCCCGTGAGCCATGGCCGCTGAGCCTGTGTGTCCAGAGGCTGTGCTCTGCAACGAGAGAGGCCACAACAGTGAGAGGGTCGCATACCGAAAAAAAAAATACAAGACCAAAAGACAACCCTCAGAATGGTAGAAAATATTTGCAAATGAAGCACCTGACAAAGGATTAATCTCCAAAATTTACAAGCAGCTCATGCAGCTCATTAGCAAAAAACAAATAATCCACTCCAAAAAGGGCACAAGACCTAAATAGAAATTTTTCTAAAGAAGATATACAGGCTGCCAACAAACACATGTAAGAATGCTCAATATCCTTAGGAATTAGAGAAATGCCAATCAAAACTAGAACGAGATATCATCTCACACTGGTCAGAATGGCCATCATCAAAAAAATCTAGAAAAAATAAATGCCTGAGAGGGCGTGTAGAAAAGGGGACAGTCTTGCACTGCTGGTGGGAATATGAATTGGTACAGCCACTATGGAGAACAGTTTGGAGGTTCCTTAAAAAACTACAAATAGAACTACCGTATGACCCAGCAATCCCACTACTGGGCATATGCCCTGAGAAAACCATAATTCTAAAAGAGTAATGTACCAAAATGTTCATTGCAGCTCTATTTACAATAGCCAGGAAATGGAAGCAACCTAAGTGCCCATCATCGGATGAATGGATAAAGAAGATGTGGCACATATTTACAATGGAATATTACACAGCCATAAAAAGAAATGAAATTGAGCTATTTGTAATGAGGTGGATAGACCCAGAGTCTGCCATACAGAGTGAAGTAAGTCAGAAAGAGAAAGACAAATACCGTATGCTAACACATATATATGGAATTTAAGAAAAAAAATGTCATGAATAACCTAGGGGTAAGAAAGGAATAAGGACACAGACCTACTAGAAAACGGACTTGAGGATATAGGGAGGGGGAAGGGTGAGCTGTGACAAAGCGGGAGAGAGGCATGGACATATATACACTACCAAACGTAAGGTAGATAGCTAGTGGGAAGCAACCGCATAGCACAGGGAGATCAGCTCGGTGCTTTGCAACCGCCTGGTGGGGTGGGTTAAGGAGGGTGGGAGGGAGGGAGACGCAAGAAGGAAGAGATATGGGAACATATGTGTATGTATAACTGATTCACTTTGTTATAAAGCAGAAACTAACACACCATTGTGAAACATTTATACCGCAATAAATATGTAAAAAAAAAAAGAAAATGTGGCACATGTATACAATGGAATATTAGCCCTACAAAGAAACAAAATTGATCTATTTGTCGTGAGGTGGATGGACCTAGAGTCTGTCATACAGAGTGAAGTAAGTGAGAAGAGAAAGACAAATACCGTATGCTAACACATATATATGGAATTTAAGAAAAAAATGTCATGAAGAACCTAGCAGTAAGACAGGAATAAAGACACAGACTACTAGAAAATGGACTTGTGGATATGGAGAGGGGGAAGGGTAAGCTGTGACAACGCGAGAGAGTGGCATTGACATATACACGCTATCAAACGTAAAATAGATAGCTAGTGGGAAGCAGCCATATAGCACAGGGAGATCGGCTTGGTGCTTTGTGACCACCTAGAGGGGTGGGATAGGGAGGGTCGGAGGGAGGGAGATGCAAGATGGCAGAGATATGGGAACATTTGTATATGTATAACTGATTCACTTTGTTATAAAGCAGAAACTAGCACACCATTGTAAAGCAATTATACTCCAATAAAGATGTAAAAAAATAAAGTCATGAAGAACCTAGGGGTAAGATGGGAATAAAGACACAGATCTACTACAGAATGGACTAGAGGAAATGGGGAGTGGGAAGGGTAAGCTTTGACAAAGTGAGAGAGTGGCATGGACATATATACACTGCCATACTTAAAATAGATAGGTAGTTGGAAACAGCCCTATAGCACCGGGAGTTCAGCTCGGTGCTTTGTGACCACCGAGAGGGTTGGGATAGGGAGGGTGGGAGGGAGGGAGACACAAGAGGGAAGAGATATGGGAACATATGTATATATGTAACTGATTCACTTTGTTATAAAGCAGAAACTAACACACCATTGTAAAGCAATTATACCCCAATAAAGATGTTAAGGAAAAAAATGATGTAAAAAAAAATAACACCATAATGAGATATTACGTCACACCCACTACCATGGCTGTAATGAAAACAAAAATGTTTGAATCTCTTCTAATATAAGTCTTTCTCCATAGATTTATGATCTCACAGTGTTGAGATACTAATTTCTTGTTATAACTGTAATAATTGTTTTCATTATAAGTTTGCGTCTAGATTATTCTGTTCAAAAGAACAGATTAATCATTCATATGCAAGCATCATTTTATAAGTATTTTTTTAAAAAACTAAACATGTTAAAAAAAATTTTAATAAAATAAATAAATAAAAAACTAAACATGTGAAGGTGGGAAGGAATGGTTAAACTGTGAAAATATCCTTGTGCTGATTTTAGTGAAGCCACTATAAATCATGTTTCAGACACTATCTCATAACCTGATTAAACACTTATTCTATATGGAAAAGGGCATGCCATGAAAATGCATATGCAAAATTATCCCAGCTTTGTAAGAGCGTATTAGCAAGGCAATGGAAAGTGTTAATATTTGACTATGAGCCTTGTGGAATGGGAGGTGGGTTTATAGTTGATTATTTTCTTCTTCATGTCAATTTGCTAAACTGTACACCGTGCCCACATTGCCCATACAATTCCTGTGCAATCAGTGAAAAAGAAAAAAAAAATTATCCTCAACAAGTCCGGGAGTACAAGTCAGTAAAAATTACCGAGAGATTGGGTCAAGATGGCAGACTGAGCACTAGTGCATTTCTCTCCTACCTCAAATTCCCTTAAATGACAGAAAAGACAGTTTTCTGTATATAAAGAATAACTCCAGAATTACAAGGGGAAAGGAAAGGGCAAATTCCTGGAGGATGAAAAGCAGATGGATCAGGGGTACTGAGGTAAGGATAAGGGTGGGGGTGGGGAGACTGGGGGCCCAGAACTGAAGAGGGGGCGCAAGGCGATTGGGGAGGGGATTTGTTGGTCAGGCGGCTCCAGATTTTGGGAAAGGGGCGGGGCAAGGAACCAAAGAGAGCCTCCCAGGCCCAGGGCAGGGGCGGACAAGAGAGTTGGCGGGCGAGGTGCGGGGGGGGGGGGGGGGGGGGGGGGGATTTTTGGGGGGGGGGGGGGGGGCGCCTCTCTCCTGGCCGGAAGCTGTGCTATACGGAAAAGAGGGAGGAGACTGCGGCGACTGCAGCGGCTGGTGGGAACCTGATGTGGCAGAGGGGCTGCTGCTGCCAACAGGGAGCGGAGGGCCCGCGAGCCGAGTGCTGGAGACATTGCCGCCATCCTGTTTGCCTGTCCAGCAGCCCACTTGACACGCTCTTCTCCTAAGGATCCTTCCTTTCAGCTCTTGCAAGCACCTGGCTCGTCGTCTGCTGGTCCTCCTTTGACACAGGCTCACCGCGGAGGCAGCAGCGAGGTGCCCGATTTGGGCACGCGAGGCCCGCTATCCCCGGCCTGGGGGAATCTGTGTCCCCTGGCCTGGACAGTGTTGGACGCAGGGCGGGAGGAATAGGGGGGGTGCCCCCTATTTCTTTGACTGTAACCGCAACTCCTTCACGCTACCATAGCCTGAACTAGCTGGGGAGGAAGGTTACTGCAGGCACGCAGCCAGAATGCCTTGATTTCCAGCCTTTCCGCATAGCTTTCGGGAAAAACTTAGGCGTGGGTGCACAGAATGCACTAATTAGGAGAAAAAGTTCATCGTGTCATGCATTGAATTTATTTTTTCTTGATTTCCTTTCTTGGTCCTCCTTGCTACTGTGCTCCGCGCAGGCATGAAGACCCCGCTCGGAAAAGCAGCTGCAGGGCAGCGGTCCAGGACAGGCGCAGGACATGCCAGTGTGTCTGTGACCGTGATGAAGAGAAAGGCTGCACACAAGAAGCATAGGAGCAGACCCACCTCCCAGCATCGGAGGAACATCGTAGGCTGCAGAATTCGGCACGGATGGAAAGATGGAGATGAACCTCTAACACAGTGGAAGGGAACCGTTCTGGATCAGGTACCTGTAAATCCCTCTCTGTATCTTATCAAATATGATGGATTTGACTGTGTTTATGGATTGGAACTTCATAGAGATGAAAGAGTGTCATCACTTGAAATCCTTCCTAATAGAGTTGCATCATCTAGAATCAGTGATACACACTTGATAGAAATTATGATTGGCAAAGCAGTGGAACATATTTTTGAGACAGAGGAAGGTTCCAAAAATGAATGGAGGGGGATGGTCTTAGCTCAGGCACCTGTCATGAACACATGGTTTTACATTACCTATGAGAAAGATCCTGTATTATATATGTACCAGCTCTTAGATGATTATAAAGATGGTGACCTACACATCCTTCCAGATTCCAATGATTCTCCTCTTGCAGAGAGGGAGCCAGGAGAAGTCATAGACAGCCTAGTAGGCAAACAGGTGGAATATGCCAAGGAGGATGGCTCCAAGAGAACTGGCATGGTCATTCATCAGGTGGAAGCAAAACCCTCTGTGTACTTCATCAAATTTGATGATGATTTCCATATCTATGTCTATGATTTGGTAAAAACATCTTAGAGGTCATTTTGAAATTTGCCAAATATGTGAGACTGTTTGTAAAATCTGAACACACAGGAAGTCTGGATTGCTTTACAGTTTGTAAGAACCATATTCTCCCCCTTTTTCACACTTTTGCCTGGCAAAAAATTGGAACTTCCACCCTCTCAGACATTTTTTGAAGAAACCTTTTGCCTTTATCTCCAACCGTTTTACCGGTTCCTCCCCACAGAAGAATTATTGACTTAGCTAATTAGTGAGAGGGGTAAAGTCTGACATCCATCGGCCCATATTTTTATCTTGGGTGGTGTTAATAGGCTAAAGGTAGCTGAACACCTCTTGCCTCATTCTTTTGGGCATTTGGACAATCTGCACTCACTGAAGTGTGAAGCTTCCTGAGATATGCAATGTGGCTGGCTGGATAAATTTCTTTGCAATTCAACCCTCCCCTTAGGGCTGGCTGGGTTAGTGTCTTTGCAATTCAACCCCTCCCCTTCAAAAGTCTAATATGGGGAGGAATGGGAAGCTTATTTTGGTCTTCTGTCTAAGTTGCATTTTAAATTCTAACTATAATGAAAGTAAGGCTAATATTTTGTTCCATTTCTGATTCTTGTACCTATTACTAAACTTGGTTTGGAAATCAAGAGGGTAATTATTTTGCACTTTAGTACATAAGCATAGGCTGAGAAACCTTACAAAATTGTTAAGAGGGCAAGCATTTGGGAACCAAACCGCAAGTGGAGAAATCGCGGTTGGTCATTAATGGCATTAGGATTTCTGTTGTCTACAATAGCTCTGGCTGGTACCTGCAGACAAGGAGTGGGTTTTTACAGACAAAGGCTGTGCAGGCAGACTTTAGCACAATTGGGCTTTGCCAGCCCAATAGAGCATTAGGCCGGGCTGTAGCTCTAGTCCTCAGTCACAGGATAAAGGCCAGGTTTGGCAAGGGTTGGCAGATCTGTCTAGGACCTCAATATAAAGGAGCAAAAATCTGGAATCAGGCTGAGATACAGATTTCTTTCCTATACCAAGAAGGACGCTTTGAAAAATTTTAAATTAGGTTTTCATTTGATTCTTAGAAGACTTCTGAGTCCCAGCATATGAGGTGGGCAATGCACTTGCTAGAACTAAGAAAAGCTGAAAATAGGCTTTGCTTCCTTGTAGGAACTGGTGAGCTCATTTATTCTGGTGTCCTAATAGGACTGAGGAACACAGAGATTAGAATCAGTGCTAGATGATCAATAGACTTAATGATTTTCTAAGTGCTTAATGATGTTTTTAATGCTGTCATTTGTAGATAGAAATCTAATAGATATTTGTTAGTGTTTTGTTTTTCAACTTTATCCTGTTTCTTGGCTGGACCTAAGAAACTCATGTGCAGATAAGGATGAGCCCTACTTCAGCAGAAAAATAAGTAATGGAGTGGGCCTTGTACCTTCCATTATTGAAGGCATTAGTGAAGGTTAACTTTGGAAAGTTAACTAGGAAAGAAAATGTTGAAAAATAAGCAGGGTTTTGGAGAGAAGCACCCGGCCAAAGCCAATGCATTCTCATTGGGTTTCTGATAGAAGCTCCATTAGCAATAACAGACAGGCCATGGACTTCTGCATATTTGGGGCTGGGACTCATGCCAGTACAATCAACCACTTGGGAAATATCTTCCAAATTAGTTTAAGTTCACAGGTCATGGAGTCCAGACTACTGGCACAGACAGACTGGCATCCTGCTGAGGATGAAACCAAGAAAGTGTTCTCTTCTCCCATGTTTTCTCTGTCTATGTTTCTTCCTTTTGATGCCACTAAGTCTCTGCTCAGATATTTGATTGACAACAGCAATGTGGGTCTGTATTACCCTATTTACTAAGTCCTGGGGACATAAATTTGCTTGAGATATCTGTTTTAGAGGCTGAGGATTAGTGTGCTTGCTAAGTTTTTGGATGTGAGGCTGACACTGTGATAATCTTATGTCCTGTTGACCCTGTGGACTCTTAATGTATGACATATATGTATGACATGCAATTGTGGGGTTAGATTAATTCAACTCCTGAAGTTCTGAAGGAACTACACCAAATCAAGAGGAAGACAGCCCAGGCTACAGCTGATGAAGGAACCCCATATCTGTCCAGACATCTTTGTGAGATCTGTATGGCTGACATCAGAAAAACCAAGAAATTGGGGAAGGCAGAATTTTGGACTTTAATTCCTTTGGACTTTAAAATAGAAATTTAATTGGGGGCATTCATTTTTCCCTTGGAGTTTAATAGTTGGTGTGATTTTCATACAGTTCAAATTAAGGCATTTTCATTATGTTGTTGATATTGTATTATTTGTAGTATTTTAATGCTACCTTTAGGGCTTATTGTATAATCTTTTAAGCTATGTCAGATAATGTGGCTGGACATAATTATAAATTGGGGATAAAATAGTGAGTGAATTTTCAACCTGGGGTGTAATGTAGCCTTAGAGTTAATTTAATTACTGTTTTAGTTTGACTTATTTCAGAGCCTTCTGGGGCAAAAGCAGAACTGCTCACCAGTCTTACACAAGAGGGAGCAGGACATTCCTAAGATACTGCTGGTCTTCCCCGAAAGGACAGCCAAGCCCTGTTTGTCTTGGGTGTTGACAATGTGGACAGAAATGTCCAATGGTATGATAGGATCTATCCTCTGCCTCTCTCCATGTTCCTGGCCAAGAAACAAAAGGACTTGTGCCTCTCAAAAATATTTGGAAGAAAATTTCTACCCATCTCCCAAATGGGAGGAGAAATAACTTGGTGAACTTGAGAAAAGGTTATTATGGATATGCAACTTAGGGCCCTCTTGGCTCTTGAGCTCATTGCTCACAGAAAGATATGGAAAAAACTACAGTCCTTCACTACATGGCTGGATAAACATCTAATCTGTAGACGTCTCTCACCCTCTGGGGTGGGGGGATCCATTGTCTTTACACTTGGGGTAAAAGTTCATTTCAGGCTTAGGTCCAAAACGTGTTCTCCAGTCCAGACCTATCAGCAATAAAGCTGGTATCTATTTTTATTCTTTAAAAATTTTTAACTTATAAATCATTTTTGGACAAAAACACACACCTCTGGTAAAAATCAAACAGTACAAAAGGATATACAGTATAAAGTAAGTCTCCTTCCTTTTTTCCCACCCCTGACCTCAGCGCCAATTTCCAAAAATAACCACTCTTACCAGTTACTATGTATTTTTCCGGAGATAATCCATGTATTTACAAGTATATTATATATGTGTGTATCAGATTTTTATACAAATTGTGGCATACTATACATGCTGTTATGAATTTTTCTTTTTCATTTAACAATATATTAAAGCTGGTATTTTAATCCCTCTTTGATTACTGTGTATATTTTTTAGTTGGTTCAGAATCTGTAAGGGAAGGAGGTATGATTAATTCGGACTTCCATACCCCAACCTAGTTTAATGAAAACTTACATGTCCCTGAAAACCAACAATTTCTGCCAGGTAAATTTTTCTGACTAGTAGAATGTGAAATGTATGTAAACATGATCGATTTTGTGGAAGGAATTCCTTGAGGCCAGTATATTTTTGTTGAGGGAATTTAAAGGGGGAATCAACTATAAATTGAAGCTGTGGAAAAAGTTAAGGTACTATAATCAGTTATTCAAAATTGAAATGAACAATCATTTTTTTATTCCAACTTACACTGACATCTACTGCCATATGCAAATTTGTTTGCCTTTATGACAGAATGCTTTTCTGCATATAACAAGAAACCCCTGTTAAACATGTTTAAACAGTTACCAAGCATTATTGACTCATGTAACTAAAATAATCCAAAAGTTAGATGGGCTTCAGGCACAGTTTGATTGGGGCTCAGGCTCAGTGTCTATGATTTGTTATGAGTTTCCCTCTTCAGTATTTCAGTTACATTCTCAGGCTGCCTTTCCTCATGGTAGCAAAATTAGACCAGCAGGTCCAGGCCACAGCAGTTCCAGTCTAGAGAAAGTTAAATAACCTATGTCCTGTGATGCATTCTGAACTGGCTTAGGTCACATACCTAGACCACTGAAGTCTCATGGATGAAATGCACTGATTGGCTTAGCCAGGGCATGTGTTCCATCCCTAAACCCTAAAATATATCTCCCTAGAACCAAATGGATTCCTAGTGAAATCAAGAGCATGAGGAGTGAATGCCATGAACCAATCACAAATGTCTAGTATAGCTTCTTCCTTTGGGTAGTGAGCATCCATGAACACCTTTCTTCCCACATATCCACTTTCAAAAATGTTCACACCTACATGTAGTAAATTTATGTCTTCAAAGGGGAAAAACCTAAAGTCTTATCCAGTTACTACATTTAACATTAAGTTTAGGATCTCTAGTTGATCTGCAGACATCTTCAGATCCATCATCCTAGCAGTCTTGTCACCTGTAGTTAAATTACAAACTAACCTTCACTCCAACATACCCCATATACAATTGTGAAGAAATAACCAGAGAAATATAATAAAAACTACCATTTGAAAGAAGGGAGGAAACAGGAAGCAATACACAGTAGTTTCTGGTTCAAAGCATATTTCATAATCTGTTAGACAAGGACTCTGCCCTAGCAGTAGAATGAGTCCTCTGGTCAGCCAGCCTCTTTTTTGTTCTCTAAGAGGGTCTCCCTTGGAGACATATCTTGGGTGGATGCACTTTCTTGGGGATGAACAGCTTTAACTCTCTGCTTCATCTTATGCCATTTCTTGTGTCTAGGAGTTGTTCTGGGTTTAAATAATGAGTATTTGCTGTTGTTGGCCAGGATTGGAGTCCCTTTAATATAGTAGTTCTCAAACTTTAGCACATGTTAGAATCACCTGAAGAGATTGTTAAACTACAGATTGTTGGGGCCCACCAACAGAAATTCTGATTCAGTAAGTCTAGTGTGGGGTCCAAGGATTTATGTATTCTAACAAGTTCACACAGGAGACTGATACTTCTGGTCCTGGGATCCCATAATGAGAATCACTAACTTGTAGGTGTCAATCGAGTGAGGCCAGAATCGTTATTTCCTTAAATTACCTGATAATAAATTTACATCAGCTGCTTGCTAAAATATAAGCTCCTGAACCTTGCCTTAGTTTTAATAAATCAAAATCTCTTGGCAGGGGAATAGGGGGACCTGGAAAACCTCGACCAGACATTCCAAGTGATTCTTATTATTATCATCAATACTGATTAGGAAACATTGGTCTAGGAAATTAGGATTTTCTTGACCCCAATCTTATTTCCTTGTAAGTCTGTCTCCTTGCCATTGCTCTCACAAAGCTTAGTTTGAGATAAGGAATTTGGCTTTTCTAATCCTACAAGTTTCCAGATTCTCAGGTCTCTTTCAACTAGGATTTCAGACAACCAATAACTAGGGTAAGAAACCTCCATTTTCTTTCCTCGCTGTTTTCAGATAGGCCAGTTTCCACTATGGATATAGTATGCTTGAACTTTGCCTAAGAAGCCTAGATCTGAGGGATCCAAAAGAGTATAGAGTAGGAGAAACAATGAGATCAATAGAATGGGCATAATTCCAGGCTCCACTAGCTCTGTGATTCGGCTCTAGTGACTTAATCTTTTTAAGCCTACTATTGCAGGTAATAATCCTTACCTTACTCGGTTCTATTGAGAACTAAATGAGAAGCTATATTCTTAGCATATAATAGTGCAGTGCAGGTACTTAATAAAAATGAATTCCATCTAGTTTCCAAGAGGCTACAGCCCACATTCTTTTAGTAAACATTTATATTTAGCAATGTCCAGTGACATTTAACTAGTGAATATAGTCCAGAAATTCTATTACTGAAATGTGACTTTAAATAATTCTTTAGATGTGTATAGCTCCTTCCTTTCCTACTAAGAACTTTCCCAGAGAGCTGATAAATCTTCATAGCATTCCTGGATGGTTAGGAGGGCAGGGATTTATTCTATTTTGTAGATTCAATCACTCATTTATTCAAATGCTTTTTGTTGGACTTGGCTAACAGTAAAGAAGGAAATAGATAAGGTCCATACTTTTAGCAAGCTTAGATTCTCATAGTGGGAGAAAGACAACAAAGATGTAGACAAATAACCTATATAATTTCTGGGAGTGATAACTTGTATGACGATAAAGCAATGGGATAGAAAGTAACTGAAATAAGGGAGCTATTTCAGCTAGAGCTTGTCAGAAAAAGGTCTGAGTGGATATTTGAACAGATAACTGAATGATGAGAAGCTAGCCCATGCAACAGTTTGAAGGAGGAATGATCTAGAAATAAAAACAAGTTGAAAGGCTAGGATAGCTGAAATCATTTATTCATGGTTATTAATGCAGTCATATGTTTAATACTGAGACCTATGGTTCATGATTTTTCTCTACTGTTCTATACAGCCGACTAACTATGTTACTGTTGTTTTCTGGTATTTTTGTCTCTTTGTGGAGGTCAAAGAACATTACAGACATCATGTCTGTGCATTATTTCAATTGTTACCCTGATCCTGGAGATGAAGTAAAGGGGCTAAAAAGTCAATGAATAAATGGAAACGGGGCAGATTTCTTCCCCAACCCCAAATTTATGATGCAGATCCACAGCACAGAGTTAAAGTTGAAGCCCATACATAATGTAGTGAATGTGTACACCTATTTTTGTGGTTACAGTTTCAAATACACACTACATTTCAGCCATTTAGTTTATATCATTCATCTTTGGAGGGTGGTGGAATGGCAAAAAACATTTATTGAACACCTAGTATGTGCCAGGCATATCTTAATCTTCGCAGCATACTGGGAACTAAGTGTTACTATTTCCATTTTACAGATTAGGAAATCAAGCTTAGAGAGAAAAAGGATACAAGGGTCATAGATGTAAAATAGATAACTAGTGGGAAGCAGCTGCATAGCACAGGGAGATCAGCTCGCTGCTTTGTGACCACCTAGAGGGTTGGGATAGGGAGGGTGAGAGGGAGGTGCGAGAGGGAGAGGTTATGGGGATATATGTATACATATAGCTGATTCACTTTGTTATACAGAAAAAACTAACACAAAATTGTAAAGCAATTATACTACAATAAAGATGTTAAAAATAAATAAGTAAGTAAATAAATAAATATAGATGCAAGGGTCACACAACTAGTAACAATACTGGACATGAACCTAGGTCTCCTGATGCCAAGTGCTGTTCTATCAATAATTATTATTTTTACTAACATTTGCCTAAAGAAATGGGAAAAAAGCAAGAGCACCAAGGGAGAAATCAAAGTGATTTACAGCTGTGGTCTTCCTATTCTTTCATCTCTACCACCTTCTCTCAACACATACTTTGTTCCTACTCTTAAATCTACTACATTCATTCAACAAATTTATTTAGTATCTATTTTTTTCCAAGCACTGTAACTAGGAACTTGGAATATTTCAGTAAATAAAACAGTCAATGATCTCTGTTCTCATGGAGCTTACATGCAGACAAGAGGAAGCTGGCAATAAACAATAAAAATAATAAGTAAATAAATTATATGGGATGTCAGAAAGTGACATTTTGAAAAATTTGTTCTGTTTGAACAAAAAGAAAATTAGAAAAGGGTAAGAGGTGAGAGGAGTGGTGGGATGCAATATTAAATAGGGAGATTAGGATAGATTTCATGGGGAAGGTGATATTTGAGCAAAGTTATGATGTGAAGGAGTTAGCCAAGCATGTAGCTAGAGAGAGCATTCATGGTAAAAGGAACTGCTAGAGGAAAGGCCCTAAGGTAGGTGTGTTATTGGCATGTTCAGAGACCAAGGAGGCTACTTTGTCTATAGCTACAAAAGTGAGGGTGAGCGACATAGGTGAAGTCAGAGAGATAATAAGGGACTAAATCATATAAGGCCCTGTAATGCATTGTAGGAACTCTGTATGAAGTGAGGAGCCTGTCACAGGTTGAGTTCGCCAGGAAGCAGATGTAAAACAAAGTTAATACTTCAGAAAATTTATTAAGCAGTGCCTTTGGGGTCAATATCTATGGAGGAAATGGGGAAGAGGAAGAAGCAACAAGGGAGAAGTCAAGCTCTGATACTCAATGACAGTGTCAGCCACAAACGCATACACTGATAAATCACTGAATATAGGCTACCCTGGGAAAGGACATGACCTTGGACAAGGCTGCTCTCTGCAGCTAATGCAGTCCTTAAACAGGGATGACAGCTGAAGCTGGGGTAATAAGTGTGTCAATGAAAAGGAACCTGGGTGTTGCATCTCCATGTCCACAGAGCCATTGCAGATTTTGAGCAGATAGTTGACCTGTCATGCTTTTTTAAAGTATCTCTCTGATGTTTTGAGTGCAGACTATAGAGGGAAAAGTATGGAATCAGTGAAACTAGTTAGGGTATTGTGGGAATGCAGATGTGAGCTGACAATATCTGAAAGGTAATGGAGGTGGTAAGAATTTGAATCTTGGATATATTTTGAAGGAAAAGCCCCAGGATTTTCTCACCAATTGGAAGTGGAAGGTGAGAGAAATAGAGGAGTCATGGATGGCTCCAATATTCTTGGACTAAACAACTGGAAGAATGGAGTAGCCATCAACAGAGATGAAGAAGGCTATGGTTTGGATGGATGTAGAGGGAACATTAGAAATTCAGTTTCGGAAAAATTGAGTTTGAGGTGTTTTTAGGATATCTAAATGGAGATGTTGAGCAGTTATTGAATATATGAGTCTGCAGTTCAGAAGAGAGGTCTCACTGAGCTGAATACATAAATTTGGGAGGTTCTGTGTATAAATGGTATTTAAAGACATGGGAGTATACAAGATCACCGTAGGCAATGAGTGTGCATAGAGAAGAGCATATGATCATGGGCAGAGCCCTGGGCCACAAAGAGGTTTGGGAGATGAGGAGACACAAGTAAAAGAGACTACGAGGTAGGAGTTAAATGAAAAGTGTGGTATCATGGAAGTCCTTCCTTCTTAGCCACCTACCTACACACTAAATCTCTTTCTGACAAATTATTCACATTCCATCTCAAATGTCATCTCCAAGATGATTTTTTTTTTTTGCTTCTCAGCTCCTTTGAATAAAACTGCACACCACCATGACATTCTTTTCATTGTATCAAAGTAATGTGTCCACCAGTTTGAGCATCCTCAACTCCTTCCTTTCTAAGATACCTCTAAAGCTAGAAAGGTTTTGAGGGACGATGTGGTTTCCTGACACCCACACCAATGTTATGAATGAGACCAGCAGACTAACAGCAAACATCTAGAAGGAAAAAGGTTTATTTTTAAAATCTCTTTTTATCCTACAATACAGCAGAAAGCAAATGGAGTAGATGGGGTAAGTGTCACAGAAGAGAGTGTTTTAGTCAAAGGGAGATCAAGGAGGTAGGCAGCAAAAGCCTAGCTCAAAGCTCAGTTAACTAAGCACAAAGAAAGAAGTTAGGGCCACGGAAAGAAAGCCCTTGTTCATCTGAGATTCTATTATGTTATATACACACAGCCAAACCCAGATGCTATAATTCAGTGATTTGGGTGTATCTACCAGTATTTAGTATGGAACACAGAATATTTCTGATGAACATGACCTCAGCATGGTTCTCAGTAGTCACGCCACGCACTGGCATAGTAATGCCCTTGCAGAGCCCTCACCCATCCCACCCACCCAGGTCTACTCAAGCTACTGATTTCCATGGATATTTGTTGATTCTCGTGGATATAATCCTTGACTATAAGATCTCCCTTGCTTAAACACTGAAGAAGACAAATCATTGTGCACACACTGTCATACTCATTCACTCATATAATAATTCATATCATTCTTGGCCCACTCCTTTCTAAAACCTCATATACTTGGGATTGCATCAGTTCCCCTGAGTGAGATTGTGACTACTTCTGATGAGATTTCATTCTACATATGAAGAGAAGGAGGAATTGAGGAATTGCAGGATAGCTGAAGGAAGAATTGAGAGCCTCACAATCTTCCAGTCCTCATATCTCTTTTCTCTTGCCCTCGTTCTTCCCTTTATTCACTAAAATGTGAATGTGCTGCACACATGAGTACCATCAGCTGTGGGGTGGGAAAAGAACAGGTATCCCAAGGTTAACTATTTTGAAAATTATCACCCTGGACAAGGAAAGGCAGGTATTGGAATGAATTTTACTGGATCAGTATTCCATCTGAAATTTATAATGCCTCAATGTAAATGGCTTCACAGAATGAAAGAAATGCAATTTATAATTTTCATGACAAATGAGGCCACTGAATTACATGACAATATTACATAATTCACCTGGAATGAAGAATTTCAGCTTGGCATCCAAGTCCCTTCATGACCTGACTCCTTTATCCCTTTCCAACTTGACTATTTACTACTCCTGCATTATTGAATACTATTTCCTGCTCCTTATGCTGCAGATCATTTCCCTCAACATTCCAAGTTGTTTCAAGTCTCTTGACTTGACTTGCTGTTCCTCCTGCCTGGAATGCACCTCCTCTACTGGGTGAAAATATGCTCAATTATTCAGGACTTACTTAAACACCTGAAGTCTTTCCTTAATGCCCCAGCATAGTACATTGCTCCCTCCTTTATACTCACATAACCTCCATCCTTCTGTTACAGTATTTACCATAACCTCTTGTCACCTCAGAATGATATCTTCTCTGTGAGCTTTGCAGGAGCAATAGCTCTGTGGTCTGATTCCTCTTCATATCATAAACATTGACCAGCACAGCCAAAGTTCCTTCTGGAACATCAGGACATGTTTTTGGACTAACTGGTTAGCTAAGGAAGGTGGTACTGGCTCTGAGTCTTTTCCTCTGAAAACAAGAAGAAAGAAAATTGCCCTGATGGTCTACAGAAGCACTGGAGAGGGAGAGAGCTGAGGGGACAATAATGATCTTATGACCATTGTTTCAGATGATACTGCCAGCACCTCTGTGAAACCAGAAGTTTGCCTCCCTTTTCCTATGAGAATAAATTTAGAAGGGAAGTAGCAAGGCTCCTAGATCCCACAGCCAATCGGCTATGGAGTTGGAACTCAGACTCAGGCTCTTGACATCCCCCTAAACCTCTTGCTCCAGTCTCCCTAAAGGTTTATCAGTTTTGCTTATCTTTTTGAAAAACCAGCTTAGTTTCCTTGATCTTTTACCTTGTTTTTCTGGTCTCTATTTCATTTATATCTTCCCTGATCTTCATTAATTTCCTTCCTTCTGCTAACTTTGGTCGTATCTTGTTCTTCTTTTCCTAGTTCCTTATTATTTTTTTTTATTTTTTATTTTTTTTGCGGTACACGGGCCTCTCACTGTTGTGGCCTCTCCCATTGCGGAGCACAGGCTCCAGACGCGCAGGCTCAGTGGCCATGGCTCACGGGCCCAGCAGCTCCGCGGCATGTGGGATCTTCCCGGACCGGGGCACAAAACCATGTCCCCTGCATCGGCAGGCGGACTCTCAACCACTGCGCCACCAGGGAAGCCCCGCTAGTTCCTTATTATTTAAAGTTGTTTATTTGAGATTTATTTCCTTAATATATGAATTTATCACTATAAACCTTCCTCTAAAAACTGCTTTTTCAGCATTTCTTACAACAGGTGTTTTGTGATTTCATTTTATTTGTATCAAGATTCTTTTAAAATTTAACTGTTGATTTTCTCATTGACCCATTGGTTGTTCAACGAGTTGCTTGATTTCCACATATTCGTATATTTTCCAGCTTTTCTCTTGTGTTGATTTCTAGTTTCACATCATTGTGGTCAGAAAAGATAGTTGGTATGACTTCATCTTATTACATTTGCTAAGACTTGTTTTGTATCCAATCAAATAGCCTACCCTGGAAAATGTTCCATGTGCACTAGAGAATGTGTATTCTTGTATTAGATAGAGTGTTCTATAAATGTCTTTCAGGTCCATTTGGTCTAATGCATGATTCAAGTAAATTGTTTCCTTGTTGGTTTTCAATCTGGATCATCTAGCCATTGATGAAAGTAGGGTAGGGTCCCTTACTATTATTATGTAGATGTCTATTTCTCCCTTCACATTAAATTAGTATCTACTTAATATATTCAAGTGCTCTAAAGTTGTGTGTATATATATTGATGATTTTTATATCTTCTTAATAAATGAACCCTTTATCATTATATAATAATATGCTTTGTCTCTTGTTACCATTTTTGGCTTAAACACTATTTTGTCTGATATAAGTATAGCTATTTCTGCTTTCTTTTGGTTTCCACTTACATGGGAATATCTTTTTTTTTACATGTTTATTGGACTATAATTGCATAACAATGTTGTGTTAGTTTCTGCTGTATAACAAAGTGAATCAGCTATATGTATACATATATCCACATATACCTTCTCTTTTGTGCCTCCCTCCCACCCTCCCTATCCCACCCCTCTAGGTGGTAACAAAGCACCGGCTGATCTCCCTGTGCTTTGCAGCTGATTCCCACTAGCTTTCTATTTTACATTTGGTAGTGTATATATGTCAATTCTACTCTTTTGCTTCGTCCCAGCTTTCCCTTCCCCCTCCCGGTGTCCTCCAGGCATTTTATACCTCTGTGTCTTTATTCCTATCCTGCACCAAGTTTCATCACCACCATTTTTTTTAAGATTCCGTATGATTTTTTTTAGCATACGATATTTGTTTTTTCTTCTTTTTTTAACATCTTTATTGGAGGATAATTGTTTTACAATGTTGTGTTAGTTTCTGCTGTATAAGAAAGTGAATCAGCTATATGTATACATATATCCCCAGATCCTCTCTCTCTTGTGCCTCCCTCCCACCCGTCCTATCCCACCTCTCTAGTTGGTCACAAAGCACCAGAGCTGATCTCCCTGTTATGCAGCTGCTTCCCACTAGCTATCTATTTTACATTTTGTAGTGTATATAGGTCAATGACACTCTCTCACTTTGTCCCAGCTTACCCTTCCCCTTCCCCGTGTCCTCAAGTCCATAATCTACGTCTCCATCTTTATTCCAGTCCTGCCCCTAGGTTCTTCAGAACCATTATTTTTTTAGATTCCATATATATGTGTTAGCATATGGTATTTGTTTTTCTCTTTCTGACTTACTTCACTCTGTATGACAGACTCTAGGTTCATCCACCTCACTACAAATAACTCAATTTCGTTTCCTTTTATGGCTGAGTAATATTGCATTGTATATACGAGCAACATCTTCCTTATCAATTCATCTGTCGATGGACACTTAGGTTGCTTCCATGTCCTGGCTATTGTAAATAGTGCTGCAATGAACATTGTGGTACATGACTCTTTTTGAATTACGGTTTCTGCCCAGTAGTGGGATTGCTGGTTCATATGGTAGTTCTATTTTTAGTTTTTAAGGAACTTGCATACTGTTCTCCATAGTGGCTGTATCAACTTACATACCGAACAACAATGCAAGAGAGTTCCCTTTTCTCCACACCCTCTCCAACATTTATTATTGTAGATTTTTTTAACATCTTTACTGGAGTATAATTGCTTTACAATGGTGTGTCAGTTTCTGCTTTATAACAGAGTGAATTACCTATACATATATCCATATATCTCCTCCCATTTGCATCTCCCTCCCACCCTCCCTATCCCACCCCTCTAGGTGGTCACAAAGCACCGAGCTGATCTCCCTGTGCTATGCAGCTGCTTCTAACTAGCTATCTGTTTTACATTTGGGAGTATATATGAGTACATGCCACTCTCTCACTTCATCCCAGCTTACACTTCCCCTTTCCGGTGTCCTGAAGTCCATTCTCTACATCAACATCTTTATTCCTTTCCTTCCCCTAGGTTATTCAGAACCAATTTTTTTTTTTTTAGATTTCATATATATGTGTTAACATACGGTATTTGTTTTTCCCTTTCTGACTTACTTCACTCTGTATGAAAGACTCTAAGTCCACCCACCTCACTTCAAATAACTCAATTTCATTTCTTTTTATGGCTGAGTAATATTCCATTGTATATATGTTCCACATATTCTTTATCCATTGATCTGTCGGTGGTAGCTTATGTTGCTTCCATGTCCTAGCTATTGGAAATAGAGTTGCAATGAACATGTGGTACATGACTCTTTTTGAATTATGGGTTTCTCGGGGAATATACCCACTAGTGGGATTACTGAGTCATATGGTAGTTTTATTTTTAGCTTTCTAAGGAACCTCCATACTGTTCTCCATAGTGGCAGTATCAATTTACATTCCCACCAACAGTGCAAGAGGGATCCCTTTTCTCCACACCCTCTTGAGCATTTATTGTTTGTAGGCTTTTTGATGATGGCCATTCGGCCTGGTGTGAGGTGATACCTAATTGTAGTTTTGATTTGCATTTCTCTAATTAGTGACGGTGAGCATCATTCCATGTGTTTTTTGGCAATGTGTATAACTTCTTTGGAGAAATGTCTCTTTAGGTCTTCTGCCAATTTTTTTGGTCCAGTGGTGATTAATTAGTTTGTTGGCTTTTTAAAAATTTAAACATTTTACTTTGAAGTAATTGTAGATTCTCATAAAGTAGTGAGAAATAATATAGAAAGATTGTTTTTCCCCTTTACCTAGTTTCCAACAATGATGATATCTTGTGAATCTGTATCAATATATCACAACCAGGATAATGACATTGATACAGTCAGGCTAATTAATGTTTACACCACCGCAAGGGTCCCTTATGTTGCCCTGTAATACCTACATACACTTTTCTCTTATTCCCATTCATTTCTTAACCACTAGCAACCATTAATCTAGTTTCTATCTCTATAATTTTGTCATTTTAAGACTCGTATAAGTGAAATCATACAGTGTGCAGTCATTTAGTATTGGCTTTTTTTCACTCAGCATAATTCTCTGCAGAATATTCAATATCAACAGTCTGTTCATTTTTATTGATATGTGTTATTCCATGGTATGGATGTACTACAATTTGTTTAAACATGTACCTGTTGAATGACAACTTGGTAGTTTTCTAGTTGTTCGCTATTACAGATAAAGCTGCTATAAACATTCCTCTACAGGTTTTTGACGAACATAGGTCTTTATTACTATTGCTGGGTCATATGGTAATTTATGTTTTAAATTTTTGAGAAACTTCCACACCATTTGTACTATTTGACGTTTGTACCATTTTACATTCCCACCAGTAATGTGTGAGTGATCTCATTACTCCACAGCCACACCAGCATTTGATGTTGTTATTTTTTTAATTTATTTATTTTATTTTTATTATTTATGTTTTGGTTGTGTTGGGTCTTCATTGCTCCCCGGGCTTTCTCTAGCTACAGTGAGCAAGGGCTACTCTTCATTGTGGTGCATGGGATTCTAATTGTGTTGGCTTTTCTTGTTGCAGAGCGCGGGCTCTAGGCTCATGGTCTCTAGAGCACAGGCTCAGTAGATGTGGTGCACGGGCATAGCTGCTCCACGGGATGTGGGATCTTCCCAGACAGGGCTGGAACCAGTGTCCCCTGCATTGGCAGGCAGATTCTTAATCACTGCGCCACCAGGGAAGTCCTGTCGTTTTTTTTTTTTTGCTGTACGCGGGCCTCTCACTGTTGTGGCCTCTCCCATTGTGGAGCACAGGCTCCAGATGCGCAGGCTCAGCGGCCATGGCTCACGGGCCCAGCCGCTCCGTGGCATGTGGGATCTTCCCGGTCCGGGGCACGAACCCGTGTCCCCTGCCTCGGTAGGCGGACTCTCAACCACTGCGCCTCCAGGGAAGCCCCGTGTCGTTATTTTTTATTTTAGCCATTCTCTGATAGGTATGTTGTGATATTTCATTGTGGTTTTAATTTCCATTTCCTTAATGATTAATGGTGTTGAACAGTTTTCATGCCCTTATTTCCCATCTCTGTCCTGTTCCGTGAAATGTATATGTTTTTTCCCCTTTTGTGGGACTGGATTGTTTTAAAATCTTTTATTTTTTACTCCTCAATTTTGAGGGTTTTTCGTAAGTTTTTTTAACATCTTTATTGGAGTATAATAACTTTACAATGGTGTGGTAGTGTCTGCTTTATAACAAAGTGAATCAGTTATACATATACATATGTTCCCATATCTCTTCCCTCTTGCGTCTCCCTCCCTCCCACCCTCCCTATCCCACCCGTCTAGGTGGTCACAAACCACCTAGCTGATCTCCCTGTGCTATGCAGCTACTTCCCACTAGCTATTTTACGTTTGGTAGTGTATATATATACATGCCACTCTCTCACTTTGTAACAGTTTACCCTTACCTCTCCCCATGTCCTCAAGTTCATGCTCTAGTAGGTCTCTGTCTTTATTCCCATCTTACCCCTAGGTCCTTCATGACCTTTTTTTTTTTCTTAGATTCCATATATATGTGATAGCATACGGTATTTTTTTTCTCTTTCTGACTTACTTCTTTCTGTATGACAAACTCTAGGCCCATCCACCTCACTACAAATAACTCAATTTTGTTTCTTTTTATGACTGAGTAATACCCCATTGTATATATGTGCCACATCTTCTTTATCCATTCATCTGTTGATGGCCACTTAGGTTGCTTCCATGTCCTAGCTATTGGAACTAGAGCTGCAGTGAACATTTTGATACATGACTCTTTTTGAATTTTGGTTTTCTCAGGGTATATGCCCAGTAGTGGGATTGCTGGGTCATATGGTAGGAAGGGAGATGCAAGAGGGAAGAGATATGGGAACATATGTATATGTATAAATGATTTACTTTGTTATAAAGCAGAAACTAACACACCATTGTAAAACAATTATACTCCAATAAAGATGTTAAAAAAAAAAGACAGTATGGAACTGGCACAAAAACAGGAATATAGATCAATGGAACAGGAGCCCAGAGATAAACCCATGCACATATGGTCCCCTTATTTTGATAAAGGAGGCAAGAATATACAGTGGAGAAAAGACAGCCTCTTCAATAAGTGGTGCTGAGAAAACTGGACAGCTACATGTAAAATAATGGAATTAGAACACTCTCTAACACCATACACACAAATAAACTCAAAATGGATTAAAGACATAAATATAAGGCCAGACACTATGAAACTGTTTGAGGAAAACCTAGGCAGAACACTCTATGACATAAACCACAGTAAGTCCCTTTTTGACCCACCTCCTAGAGGTGGAGATAAAAACAAAAATAAACAAATGGAACCTAATGAAACTTAAAAGCTTTTGCACAGCAAAAAGAACCATAAAGAAGAGAAGAAGACAACTCTCAGAGTGAGAGAAAATATTGGGAAATGAAGCAACTGACAAAGGATTAATCTCTAAAATTTACAAGCACCTCATGCAGCTCAATATGGAATAACAAACAACCCAATCCAAAAATGGGCAGAAGACCTAAATAGACATTGCTCCAAAGAAGATATATGGATTGCGATCAAACACATGAAAGAATGCTCAACATCATTGATCATTAGAGAATTTCAAATCAAATCTACAATGAGATATCCTCTCACACCAGTCAGACTGGCCATCATCAAAAAAATCTAGAAAAAATAAATGCTGGAGAGGGTGTGGAGAAAAGGGAACACTCTTGCACTATTGTTGGGAATGTAAATTGATACAGCCACTATGGAGAACAGTATGGAGGTTCCTTAAAAAACTACACATAGAACAACTGTACAACCCAGCAATCCCACTACAGGGCATATACCCTGAGAAAACCATAATTCAAAAAGAGTCATGTACCAAAATGTTCATTGCAGCTCTATTTACAATAGCCAGGACATGGAAGCAACCTAAGTGTCCATCAACAGATGAATGGATAAAGAAGATGTGGCACATATATACAATGGAATATTACTGAGCCATAAAAAGAAACGAAATTGAGTTATTTGTAGTGAGGTGGATAGACCTAGAGTCTGTCATACAGAGTGAAGTAAGTCAGAAGGAGAACAACAAATACCATATGCTAACACATATATATGGAATCTAAGAAAAAAGTATGTCATGAAGAACCTAGGGGTAAGACAGGAATAAAGACAAAAACCTACTAGAGCATGGACTTGAGAATATGGATGGGGGAAGGGTAAACTGTTACAAAGTGAGAGAGTGGCATGTATATATATACACTACCAAACGTAAAATAGATAGCTAGTGGGAAGCAGCCGCATAGCACAGGGAGATCAGCTCGGTGCTTTGTGACCACCTAGAGGGGTGGGGTAGGGAGGGTGAGAGGGAGGGAAACAGAAGAGGGAAGAGATATGGGAACATATGTATATGTATAACTGATTCAGTTTGTTATAAAGCAGAATCTAACACACAATTGTAAATCAATTATACTCCAATAAAAATGTTTTAAAAAAAACAGTAAAGCAAAGAAAACAGACCAGAATGATTAAAAGAGATAAAAAGGAAAAAACACAGAACAAAAGAAGAGTAAAATAAAAATAGAAATTTAAAAATATATTAGAAGAAAGAACACAGAACAACAGAAAAGCAAAGTAAAATAGAAATATACAAAAATATAAAGTATGTTAAAATAACCCCAAAGGCTAAGTAAAAATAAATATAAAAATAAACAACAGCAACAAGAAAGAACCAAAACAAAACAAAAAGCAGAACCAACAATAGAAGGAATCAAAACCTAATGAAAATAATAATAATAATGTTTTCATTGGGTCTCAACTGTCAGTGTCCTTGCCTCCACCATTAGCCACAGCCCACCTCTGCCTCCACAGAAGCCCCTCCAGTGCCTTTAGGCTGGTCTCTGGACATACTATAGGCCCTGTGGGGACAGCTCACACTCTGATCTGGCCCCACTCCTGAGTGTGTTTTCCCCAGCTGCCAGAGCTAGACCATTTTCATTTGTGGGAACACTCATTGTCCATACAGATATTCCACAGATGCACGGGCTACCTAGCTGATTGTGGGGATTTAATTTGGAGCTTGTGCAACTGATAGAAAAATTTTTTATTCTTTTCCTTTTTTGCCCTGTCCCTAGGGCTCAGCTGCGGTTTTATCCCCCACCTCTGCATGTGATCCACCCACAGGAGTCTGCTCCTGAGGCTGTCCTGGAGCTCTTGGGTCTTCTGAAGTGAGAACATGGTGAGGATGTGGCAAGGCTGCTTGGATCACAGGAGGCTCCAGTGGTGCCAGGTGCACAGAAAAGCCTGCAACTATGGGCGCAAGAGATATGGCCCTAGTGGGAACCTTTTCTAGTGCCCAGTAGCAGGCTCATGAGGGTCAGCCCTGGCAGGGCTTTTTCTATTTCCTGGCAGCAGGCACCAGTGTGTGTGGAAAGAGAGGTTACAATGATAGCTCCACACCCTGATTGTGACTCAGCAGTAGTGCCCTGCTTCCATGGCAGTCAAGTTTTCTTACATAGGCATTCCCTGATGTGGATTTCCTCCCTCCTCTCCCCGCAGCCCCTCTTCCCACAGCCAACAGCAGTCGTCACCCTGGATTTGCTCTCTGATACCCATGCTCCAGCTCCCAGCCCCTGTGTGCACTGGTGGATACATGTCCCCGTCCAGGATGATTACAGATCATCTGTATAGTTTTCACTCTCTCCTGTATACAACGGATTGGTCGCTTTACCCTCCTCCAACAGCCTCAAATGCATCTCTGCTGTCACAACTGATTTCCCCATCAGTGAGGGAGATTCCCCAGATGTGGGAATCTCTCCCCTGCTTCAGCTCCCCACGACCGGGGTGCAGGTCCTGTCCTCCTTGCTCTCCTCCTCCTCCCTTCTTTCTTTTGTCCTACCCAGTTATGCAGGGATCTTTATAGTCCTTTTGAGTGTCCAAGGTCTTACGCTAGTGTTTCACAAGTGTTCTGTGAGAATCGTTGCATCTGAAGGTGTATTCTTGATGCATGCATGGAGACAGATGAATTGCACGTCCTCCTACTCCTCTGCCATCTTGGAAGCCCAATGGTTCCATGATTTCTATTTCAGATACTTTGTTGTTAGCGTATAGGAATGCAAGAGATTTCTGTGTATTAACTTTGCACCCTTTAACTTTACCAGATTCACTGATGAGCTCTAGTAGTTTTCTGGTAGCATCTGTAGGATTTTCTATGTATTGTATCATGACATCTACAAACAATGACAATTTTACTTCTTCTTTTCCTATTTAGATTCCTTTTATTTCTTTTTCTTCACTGGCTGTTGTGGCTAGGATTTCAAAAACTATGTTGAATAAGAGTGGTGAGAGTGGACACCCTTGTATTTTTCCTGATTTTAGAGGAAATGCTTTCAGTTTTTCACCATTGACAATGTTTGCTGTGGGTTTGTCATGTATGGACTTTATTATGTAGAGTTATGTTCCCTCTATGCCCACTTTTCAGAGAATTTTTAAAATCATAAATCAGTGTTGAATTTTGTCAAAAGCTTTTTCTGCATCTATTGAGATGATAAAACGGGTTTTATTCTTCAATTTGTTAATATGGTGTATCACACTGACTCAATTGCATATATAGAAGAATCCTTGCATTCCTGGGATAAATCCTACTTGATCATGCTGTATGATGCTTTTAATTTGTTGTTGGATTCTGTTTGCTAGCATTTTGTTAAGGATTTTTGCATCTAACTTCATCAGTGATATTGGACTGTAATTTCCCTTTTTTGTGATATCTTTGTTTGGGTTTGGTATCAGGGTAAAGGTGGCCTCCGAGAATGAGTTCAGGAGTGTTCCTCCCTCTGCAATTAATTGGAAGAGATTGAGAAAGATAGGTGTTAGCATTTCTCTAAATGTTTCATAGAATTCACCTGTGAAGCCTGGACTTTTGTTGGTTGGAATATATTTAATCCCAGTTTTAATTTTATTACTTGTGATTCATCTGTTCATATTTTCTATTTCTTCCTGGTTCAGTCATGGAACGTTGTACCTTTCTAAGAATTTGTCCTTTCTTCCAGGTTGTCCATTTCATTGGCATAGAGTTGCTTACAGTAATCTCTTATGATCTTTTCTATTTCTGCAGTATCAGTTGTAACACCTCCTTTTTCATGTCTAATTTTAGTCCTCTCCCTTTTTTTCATGGTGAGTATGGATAAAGCTTTGTCATCTTCAATTATTTTATCAAAGAACCAGCTCTTAGGTTTATTGATCTCTTTAATTATTTTCTTCAATTCTATTTCACTTATTTATGCTCTGATCTTTATGATTTCTTTCCCTCTACTAACTCTGGGTTTTTGTTTATTCTAACATCTTTATTGGAGTATAATTGCAACAATGGTGTGTTAGTTTCTGCTTTATAACAAAGTGAATCAGTTATACATATACATATGTTCCCATATCTCTTCCCTCTTGTGTCTCGCTCCCTCCCACCCTCCCTATCCCACCCCTCGAGGTGGTCACAAACCACCTAGCTGATCTCCCTGTGCTATGCGACTGCTTCCCACTAGCTATCTGTTTTACGTTTGGTAGTGTATATATGTCCATGACACTCTCTCACTTTGTCACAGCTTACCCTTCCCTCTCCCCATATCCTCAAGTCTATGCTCTAGTAGGTCTGTGTCTTTATTCCCGTCTTACCCCTGGTACTTCATGATCTTTTTTTTTCTCCTTAGATTCCATATATATGTGTTAGCATACGGTATTTCTTTTTCTCCTTCTGACTTACTTCACTCTGTATGACAGACTCTAGGTCTATCCACCTCACTACAAAAAACTCAATTTCGTGTCTTTTAATGACTGAGTAATACCCCATTGTATATATGTGCCACATCTTCTATACCCATTCATCCGTTCATGGACACTTAGGTTGCTTCCATGTCCTGGCTTTTTAAATAGAGATGCCATGACATTTTGGTACATGACTCTTTTTTTCTTTTTACATCTTTATTGGAGTATAATTGCTTTACAGTGGTCTGTTAGTTGCTGCTTTATAACAAAGTGAATCAGTTATACATATACATATGTTCCCATATCTCTTCCCTCTTGCGTCTCCCTCCCTCCCACCCTCCCTATCCCACCGCTCTAGGTAGTCACATTGCACTAAGCTGATCTCCATGTGCTATGCGGCTGCTTCCAACTAGCTATCTATTTTATGTTTGGTAGTGTATATATGTCCATGCCTTTCCCTCGCTTTGTCACAGCTTACCCCTCTCCCTCCCCATATCCTCAAGTCCATTCTCTACTAGGTCAGTGTCCTTATTCCTGTCTTACCCCTAGGTACTTCATGTCATTTTTTTCTTAAATTCCATTATATGTGTTAGAATACGGTATTTGCCTTTCTCTTACTGACTTACTTCAGCCTGTATGACAGAGTCTAGGTCCATCCACCTCATTACAAACAGCTCAATTTCGTTTCTTTTTATGGCTCAGTAATATTCCATTGTATATATGTGCCACATATTCTTTATCCATTCATCCGAAGATGGGCACTTAGGTTGTTTCCATCTCCAGGCTATTGTAAACAGAGCTGCAATGAATATTTTGGTACATGACTCTTTTTGAATTATGGTTTTCTCAGGGTATACGCCCAGTAATGGGATTGCTGGGTCATACGGTAGTTCTATTTGTAGTTTTTTAAGGAACCTCCATACTGTTCTCCATAGTGTCTGTATCAATTTACATTCCCACCAACAGTGCAAGAGTGTTCCCTTTTCTCCACACCCTCTCCAGCATTTATTGTTTCTAGATTTTTTGATGATGGCCATTCTGACCGGTGTGAGATGATATCTCATTGTAGTTTTGATTTGCATTTCTCTAATGATTAATAGAGTCGAGCATTCTTTCATGTGTTTATTGTCAATCTGTATATCTTCTTTGGAGAAATGTCTATTTAGGTCTTCTGCCCATTTTTGGATTGGGTTGTTTGTTTTTTTCTTATTGAGCTGCATGAGCTGCTTATAAATTTTGGAGATTAATCCTTTGTCAGTTGCTTCATTTGCAAATATTTTCTCCCATTCTGAGTGTTCGCTTTTGGTCTTGTTTATGGTTTCCTTTGCTGTGCAAAAGCTTTGAAGTTTCATTAGGTCTGATTTGTTTATGTTTGTTTTTATTTCCATTTCTCTAGGAAGTGGGTCAAAAAGGATCTTGCTGTGATTTATGTCATAGAGTGTTCTGCCTATGTTTTCCTCTAAGAGTTTGATACTGTCTGGCCTTAGATTTAGGTCTTTAATCCATTTTGAGGTTTTTTTGTGTATGGTGTTAGGGAGTGTTCTAATCTCATACTTTCACATGTACCTATCCAATTTTCCCAGCACCACTTATTGAAGAGGCTGTCTTTTCTCCACTGTATATTCCTGCCTCCTTTATCAAAGATAAGGTGACCATATGTGCGTGGGTTTATCTCTGGGCTTTCTATCCTGTTCCATTGATCTATATTCCTGTTTTTGTGCCAGTACCATACTCTCTTGATTACTCTAGCTTTGTAGTATAGTCTGAAGTCAGTGAGCCTGATTCCTCCAGCTCCCATTTTCGTTCTCAAGATTGCTTTGGCTATTCAGGGTCTTTTGTGTTTCCATACAAATTGTGAAATTTTTTGTTCCAATTCTGTGAAAAATGCCAGTGGTAGTTTGATATGGATTGCATTGAATCTGTAGATTGCTTTGGGTAATAGAGTCATTTTCACAATGTTGATTCTTCCAATCCAGGAACATGGTATATCTCTCCATCTATTTGTATCATCTTTAGTTTCTTTCACCAATGTCTTATAATTTTCTGCATACACGTCTTTTGTCTCCTTAGGTAGGTTTAT
This sequence comes from Aethalodelphis obliquidens, assembly GCF_003676395.1. Lineage (NCBI taxonomy): Eukaryota > Metazoa > Chordata > Mammalia > Artiodactyla > Delphinidae > Aethalodelphis > Aethalodelphis obliquidens. Next base: position 2,802,049 of record NW_020838052.1, on the reverse strand, counting down.
ACCTAGATATTTTATTCTTTTTGTTGCAGTGGTAAATGGGAGTGTTTTCTTAATTTCACTTTCAGATTTTTCATCATTAGGGTATAGGAATGCCGGAGATTTCTGCACAGTAATTGTGTGTCCTGCTTCTTTACCTAATTCATTGATTAGCTCTAGTAGTTTTCTGGTAGCATCTTTAGGATTTTCTAAGTATAGTATCATGCCATCTGCCAGCAGTGACAGATTTACTTCTTCTTTTACAGATTTGGATTCCTTTTATTTCTTTTTCTCCTCTGATTGCTGTGGCTAAAACTTCCAAAACTATGTTGAATAAGAGTGGTGAGAGTGGGCAACCTTGTCTTGTTCCTGATCTTAATGGAAATGCTTTCAGTTTTTACCATTGAGGATGACGTTGGCTGTGGGTTTGTGATATATGGCCTTTATTATGTTGAGGAAAGTTCCCTTTATGCCTACTTTCTGCAGGGTTTTTATCATTAAAGGGTGTTGAATTTTGTCAATAGCTCTCTCTGCATCTATTGGGATGATCATATGCTTTTTCTCCTTCAATTTGTTAATATGGTATATCATGTTGATTGATTTGCATATATTGAAGAATCCTTGCATTCCTGGAGTAAACCCCACTTGAGCGAGAGAGGGGGAATATGGCAGAAAAGTGAGACGCGGAGATCACCTTGCTCCACACACATACATCAGAAATACATCTACACGTGGAACAACTCCTATAGAACACCCACTGAATGCTGGCAGAAGACATCCGACTTCCCATAAGGCAAGAAACTCCCCACGTACCTGGATAGCGCAAAAGAAAAAAGAATAAACAGAGACAAAAGAATAGGGATGGAACCTGCACCGGTAGGAGGGAGCCGTGAAGGAGAGCACAGCATACTATGAAGCCCCTTCGCAGTGGAGACTGCAAGTGGCGGGGAGGGGACGCTTCAGAGCAGTGTAGGAGAGCACAGCAACACAGGTGTGGATGGCAAAGTGGAGAGATTCCCACACATAGGATTGGTGCCAACCAGCACTCACCAGCCCGAGAGGCTTGTCTGCTCACCAGCCAGGGCGGGCAAGGGCTGGGAGCTGAGACTCGGGCTTCGGTCGGATCGCAGGTAGAGGACTGGAGTTGGTGGCATGAGCACAGCCTGAAGGGGTTAGTGCGCCATGGCTAGCCGGGAGGGAGCCTGGGAAAAGGTCTGGAGCTGCCAAAGATGCAAGAGACTTTTACTACCCTCTTTGTTTCCTGGTGCGCAAGGAGAGAGGATTAAGAGCACTGCTTTAAGATGGGCATGAGCCGCGGCTATCAGTGCGGACCAGAGACATGGGCATGACACGCTAAGGCTGCTGCTTCCACCAACAAGAAACCTGTGTGCGAGCACAGGTCACTATCCACATCTCCCTTCCGTGGCACCTGTGCAGCCCACCACTGCCAGGTTCCCGAGATGCAGGCACAACTTCCCCGGGAGACCACAAGGCGTGCCTCAGGCAGCAGCAACAACCTGCCGGCATCTGCAGCCGCAGGCTTGCCCTGCATCCGTCCCCCACCCTCCCCCTAACTGAGTGAGCCAGAGCTCCAAATCAGCTGCTCCTTTAACCCCGTCCTGTCTGAGCAAAGAACAGACGCCCTCAGGCAACCTACACGCAGAGGCAGAGCCAAATCCAAAGCTGAAACCAAGGAGCGTGGGAAAAAAGAAGTGTAAGGGAAATCTCTCCCAGCAGCCTCAGAAGCAGCAGATTAAATCTCCACAATCAACTTGATGTGCCCTGCATCTGTGGAATACCTGAATAGACAACGAATCATCCCAAATTGAGGTGGTGTACTTTGAGAGCTACATTTATTATTTTTTCTCTTTTTCCTCTTTTGGTGAGTGTGTATGCTTCTGTATGAGATTTTGTCTGTATAGCTTTTCTTTCACCATTTCTCCTACGGTTCTGTCCATACATTTTTTTTCTTGTTTTTTTTTTTTTGTTTTTTTTTTTTTGTTTTTTTTTTGGTACGTGGGCCTCTCACTGTTGTGGCCTCTCCCGTTGCGGAGCACAGGCTCCGGATGCGCAGGCTCAGCGGCCATGGCTCACGGGCCCAGCCGCTCTGCGGCATGTGGGATCTTCCCAGACCGGGGCACGAACCCGTGTCCCCTGCATCGGCAGGCGGACTCTCAACCACTGCGCCACCAGGGAAGCCCTTTTCTTGTTTTTAAAAAAAATTTTTTAGTATTTTTTAATTTTTATTTTGATAACGTTATTTTATTTTACTTTATTATATTTTAACCTCTTTCTTTCTTTCTTTCACTCTACTTTTTCTCCCTTTTATTCTGAGCCTTGTGGATGAAAGGCTGTTGGTGCTGCAGCCAGGAGTCAGTGCCATCCCTCTGACATGGGAGAGCCAACTTCACGACATTGGTCCACAATCGACCTCCCAGCTCCACGTAATATTAAATGGTGAAACTCTCCCAGAGATCTCCATGTCAACACCAAGACCCAGCTTCACTCAACGACCAGCAAGCTACAGTGCTGGACACCCTATGCCAAACAACTAGCAAGACAGTAACACAACCCCACCCATTAGCAGAGAGTCTACCCAAAATCATAATAAGGCCACAGACACCCCAAAACACACCACCAGACGTGGACATGCTCACCAGAAAGCCAAGTTCTAGCCTCATCCACCAGAACACAGCCACTAGTCCCCTCCACCAGGAAACCTACACAACCCACTGACCCAATTTTAGCCACTGGGGACATACACCGAAAACAACGGGAACTATGAACCTGCAGCCTGCTACAAGGAGACCCCAAACACAGTAAGATAAGTAAAATGAGAAGACAGAAACACACAAAACAAATGAAGGAGCAAGAAAAAAACCTACCAGTCCTAACAAATGAAAAGGAAATACACAGTCTACCTGAAAAATAATTCAGAATAATGATAGTAAAGATGATTCAAAATCTTGGAAATAGAATAGACAAAATGCAAGAAACATTTAACAAGGTCCGAGAAGAACTAAAGATGAAACAAGCAACAATAAACAACACAATAAATGAAATTAAAAATACTGTAGATGGGAACGAGGGGAAGATGGCAGAAGAGTATGACTCGGGGATCACCCTCCTCCCCACGGATACACCAGAAATACATCTACACGTGAAGCAACTCCTACAGACCACATAGTGAATGCTGGCAGAAGACCTCAGACCTCCCAAAAGGCAAGAAAGTCCCCATGTACCTGGGTAGGGCAAAAGAAAAAGGAATAAACAGAGACAAAAGGATGGGGATGGGATCTGCACCAGTGGGAGGGAGCTGTGAAAGAGGAAAGGTTTCCACACACTAGGAAGCCCCTTCACAGACGGAGACTGCGGGTGGCAGAGAGGAAAAGTTTTGGAGCCATGGAGGAGAGCACAGCAACAGGGGTGCGGATGGCAAAGAGGAGAGATTCCCTCACAGAGGATCAGGGCCGACCGGCACTCACCAGGCAGAGAGGCCTGTCTGCTCACCTGCCGGGGTGGGCAGGACTGGGACTTGAGGCTTGGGCTTCGGTCGGAGCACACGGAGAGGACTGGGGTGGGCAGCGTGAACACAGTCTGAAGGGGGTTAGTGCACCACAGCTAGCCGGGAGGGAGTCCGAGAAAAAGTCTGGCCCTGCCGAAGAGGCAAGAGACTTCTTCTTCCCTCTTTGTTTCCTGGTACACGAGGATAGGGGATTAAGATCGCTGCTAAAAGGAGCTCCAGAGACAGGCGCGAGCAGCAGCTAAACGTGCGGACCCCAGAAAGGGGCATGAGACGCTAGGGCTGCTGCTGCTGCCACCAAGAAGCCTGTGTGTGAACACAGGTCACTATCCACACCCCCCTTCCGGGAAGCCTGTGCAGCCCGCCACTGCCAGGGTCCCGGGATCCAGGGACAACCTCCCCGGGAGAACGCACGGTGCGCCTCAGGCTTGTGCAACGTCACGCCGGCCTCTGCCGCCGCAGGCTCACCCCGCACTCCATACCTTCCCTACCCCCGACCTGAGTGAGCAAGAGTCTGCGAAGCAGCTGCTCCTTTACCCCGTCCTGTCTGAGCAAAGAACAGACGCCCTCCAGAGACTTACATGCAGAGGCAGGGCCAAATCCAAAGCTGAGCCCCAGCAGCTGTGAGAACAAAGAAGAGAAAGGGAAATCACTCCCAGCAGCATCAGAAGCAGCGGATTAAAGCTCCACAATCAACTTGATGTTTCCTGCATCTGTACAATACATGAATAGACAACAAATTGAGGAGGTGGACATTTTTTTCTTTTGTTTTTTTTTTTTCCTTTGAGAAAAAAAAATTTTCTTAATAATTATTTTTTATTTTAATTATTTTATTTTACTTTATATTTATTTTACTTTATCTTCTTTCTTTCCTTCGTTAACGCCTTCCTTCCTTCCATCCTTCCTCCCTCTCTTCCTCCCTCCCTCCTTTCTTTCTTTATTTCTTCCTTTCGTTCATTCTTTCTTTCTACTTATTTTCCCTTTTACTCTGAGCCGTATGGATGAAAGGCTCTTGGTACTGCAGCCAGCAGTCAGTGCTTTGCCTCTGAGGTGGGAGAGCCAACTTCAGGACACTGGTCCACAAGAGCCCTCCCAGCTCCACATAATATCAAACAGCAAAACTCTCCCAGAATTCTCCATCTCAACACCAGCACCCAGCTTCACTCAATGACCAGCAAGCTACAGTGCTGGACACCATATGCCAAACACCTAGAAAGACAGGAACACAACCTCACCCATTAACAGAGAGGCTGCCTAAAATCATAATAAGTCCACAGACAACCCAAAACACACCATCAGACGTGGACCTGCCCACGAGAAACACAAGATCCAGCCTCATCCACAAGAACACAGGCACTAGTCCGCTCCACCAGGAAACCTACACAACTCACTGAACCAACTTCAGCCACCGGAGACAGACACCAAAAACAAGGGGAGCTATGAATCTGCAGCCTGAAAAAGGGAGACCCCAAACACAGTAAGATAAGCAAAATGAGAAGACAAAAAAACACACAGCACATGAAGGAGCAAGATAAAAACTCAGCAGACCTAATAAATGAAGAGGAAATAGGCAGTCTACCTGAAAAAGAATTCAGAATAATGATAGTAAAGATGATACAAAATCTTCGAAAGAGAATAGACAAAATGCAAGAAACATTTAACAAGGACCTAGAAGAACTAAACATGAAACAAGCAATGATGAACAACACAATAAATGAAATTAAAAATACTCTAGATGAGATCAGTAGCAGAATAACTGAAGCAGAAGAACGGATAAGTGACCTGGAAGATAAAATAGTGGAAATAACTACTGAAGAGCAGAATAAAGAAAAAAGAATGAAAAGAACTGAAAACAGTCTCAGAGACCTCTGGGACCACATTAAATGCAACAACATTCGAATTATTGAGGTTCCAGAAGAAGAAGGGGAAAAAAAAAGGGACTGAGCAAATATTTGAAGAGATTATAGTTGAAAACTTCCCTAACATGGGAAAGGAAATAGTTATTCAAGTCCAGGAAGCACAGAGAATCCCATACAGGATAAATCCAAGGACAAATATACCATGACACATATTAATCACACTGTCACAAAAAAAAAAATTTTAACATCTCTATTGGAGTATAATTACTTTACAATGGTGTGTTAGTTTCTGTTTTATAACAAAGTCAATCAGTTATACATATACATATGTTCCCATATCTCTCCCTGTTGCGTCTCCCTCCCTCCCACCCTCCCTATCCCACCCCTCCAGGCAGTCACAAAGCACGGAGCTGATCTCCCTGTGATATACGGCTGCTTCCCACTAGCTATCTACCTTACGTTTGGTAGTGTATATACGTCCATGCCTCTCTCTCGCTTTGTCACAGCTTACCCTTCCCCCTCCCCATATCCAAAAGTCCATTCTCTAGTAGGTCTGTGTCTTTATTCCTGTCTTACCCTTAGGTTCTTCATGACATTTTTTTCTTAAATTCCATATATATGTTTTTTTTTTAACATCTTTATCGGGGTATAATTGCTTTACAATGGTGTGTTAGTTTCTGCTGTATAACAAAGTGAATCAGTCATACATAAACATATGTTCCCATATGTCTTCCCTCTTGCGTCTCCCTCCCTCCCACCCTCCCTATCCCACCCCTCCAGGCTGTCACAAAGCACCGAGCCAATATCCCTGTGCCATGTGGCTGCTTCCCACTAGCTATCTACCTTACTACGTTTGTTAGTGTGTATATGCCCATGACTCTCTCTCGCCCTGTCACAGCTCACCCTTCCCCCTCCCCATAACCTCAAGTCCATTCTCTAGGAGGTCTGCGTCTTTATTCCTGCTTTACCCCTAGGTTCTTCATGACCTTTTTTTTTCTTAAATTCCATATATATGTGTTAGCATACGGTATTTATCTTTCTCTTTCTTACGTACGTCACTCTGTATGACAGACTCTAGGTCTATCCACCTCATTACAAATAGCTCAATTTCGTTTCTTTTTACGGCTGAGTAATATTCCATTGTATATATGTGCCACACCTTCTTTATCCATTCATCCGATGATGGACACTTAGGTTGTTTCCATCTCTGGGCTATTGTAAATAGAGCTGCAATGAACATTTTGGTACATGATTCTTTTTCAATTATGCTTTTCTCAGGGTATATGCCCAGTAGTGGGATTGCTGGGTCATTTGTAGTTCTATTTGTAGTTTTTTAAGTAATCTCCACACTGTTCTCCACAGTGGCTGTATCAATTTACATTCCCACCGACAGTGCAATTTTTCTCCACAGCCTCTGCAGCATTTATTGTTTCTAGAGTTTTTGATGATGGCCATTCTGACTGGTGTGAGATGATATCTCATTGTAGTTTTGATTTGCATTTCTTTAATGATTAATAGAGTCGAGCATTCTTTCATGTGCCTGTTGGCAGTCTGGATATCTTCTTTGGAGGAATGTGTATTTAGGTCTTCTGCCCATTTTTGGATTGGGTTGTTTGATTTTTGATATTGAGCTGCATGAGCTGATTATAAATTTTGGTGATTAATCCTTTGTCAGTTGCTTCATTTGCAAATATTTTCTACCATTCTGAGGGTTGTCTTTTGGCCTTGCTTATGGTTTCCTTTGCTGTGCAAAAGCTTTGAAGTTTCATTAAGTCCCACTTCTTTATTTTTGTTTTTATTTCCATTTCTCTAGGATGTGGGTCAAAAAGAACCTTGCTGTGATTTATGTCATAAAGTGTTCTGCCTATGATTTCCTCTAAGAATTTGATAGTTTCCGGGCTTATATTTAGGTCTATAATCCACTGTGAGCTTATTTTGTGTATGGTGTTAGGGAGTGTTCCAATCTCATACTCCTACATGTACCTGTCCAGTTTGCCCAGAACCATTTATTGAAGAGGCTGTCCTTTCTCGACTGTACATTCCTGTCTACTTTATCAAAGATAAGGTGACCATATGTGCCTGGATTTATCTCTGGGCCTTCTATCCTGTTCCATTGATCTATCTTTCTGTTTGTGTGCCAGTACCATACTGTCTTGATTACTGTAGCTTTGTAGTATAGTCTGAAGTCAGGGAGCCTGATTCCTCCAGATCCGTTTTTCATTCTCAAGATTGCTTTGGCTATTCGGGGTCTTTTGTGTTTCCATGCATATTGTCAAATTTTTGTTCTACTTCTGTGAAAAATACCAGTGGTAATTTGCTAGGGATTACATTGAATCTGTAGATTGCTTTGGGTAATAGAGTTATTTTCACATTGTTGATTCTTCCAATCCAAGAACATGGTATATCTATCCATCTATTTCTACCATCTTTAATTTCTTTCATCAGTCTCTTATAATTTTCTGCATACAGGTCTTTTGTCCCCTTAGGTAGGTTTATTCCTAGATATTGTATTCTTTTTGTTGCAATGGGAAATGGGAATGTTTTCTTGATTTCACTTCCAGATTCTTCATCATTAGTGTATAGGAATGCCATAGATTTCTGTGCATTAATTTTGTATCCTGCTTGTTTATCAAATTCATTGATTAGCTCTAGTAGTTTTCTGGTAGCATTTTTAGGATTCTCTATGTATAGCATCATGTCATCTGCAAGCAGTGACAGCTTTACTTCTTCTTTTCCAAATTGGATTCCTTTTATTTCTTTTTCTTCCCTGATTGCTGTGGCTAAAACTTCCAAAACTATATTGAATAAGAGTGGTGAGAGTGGGCAAACTTGTCTTGTTCCTGATCTTAGTGGAAATGCTTTCAGGTTTTCATCATTGAGTACAATGTTGGCTGTGCGTTTGTCATATATGGCCTTTATTATGTTGAGGAAAGTTCCCTCTATGCCTATTTTCTGCAGGGTTTTTATCATTAATGGGTGTTGAATTTTGTTGAAATCTTTCTCTGCATCTATTGAGATGATCATATGTTTCTTCTCCTTCAATTTGTTAATATGGTTTATCACACTGATTGTTTTGCGTATATTGAGGAATCCTTGCATTCCTAGAATAAACCGGACTTGCTCATGGTGTATGATCCTTTTAATGTGCTGTTCGAATCTGTTTGTTAGTATTTTGTTGAGGATTTTTACATCTATGCTCATCAGTGATATTGGCCTATAGTTTTCTTTCTTTGTGACATCCTTGTCTGTTTTTGGTATCAAGGTGATGGTGGCCTCGTAGAATGAGTTTGGGAGTGTTCCTCCGTCTGCTATATTTTGGAAGAGTTTGAGAAGGATAGGTGTTAGCTCTTCTCTAAATGTTTGATAGAATTTGCCTGTGAAGCCTTCTGGTCCTGGGCTTTTCTCTGTTGGAAGAGTTTTAATCACAGTTTCAATTTCAGTGCTTTTGATTGGTCTGTTCATATTTTCTATTTCTTCCTGATTAAGTCTTTGCAGGTTGTGCTTTTTTAAGAATTTGTCCATTTCTTCCAGGTTGTGCATTTTATTCACATAGAGTTGCTTGTAGTAATCTCTCATGATCTTTTGTATTTCTGCAGTGTCACTTGTTACTTCTCCTTTTTCATTTCTAATTCTATTGATTTGAGTCTTCTCCCTTTTTTCTTGATGAGTCCGCCTAATGGTATATCAATTTTCTTTCTCCTCTCAAGGAAGCAGCTTTTAGTTTTATTTATCTTTGCTATCCTTTCCTTCATTTCTTTTTCATTTATTTCTGATCTGATTTTTATGATTTCTTTCCTTCTGCTAACCTTAGTTTTTTTTCGTTCTTCATTCTCTAATTGCTTTAGGTGCAAGCTTAGGTTGTTTCTTCCAGATATTTCCTGTTTCTTAAGGTAGGATTGTATTGCTATAAACTTCCCTCTTAAAATTGCTTTTGGTTCATCCCATAGATTTTGGGTCGTCTTGTCTCCATTGTCATTTTTTTCTAGGTACTTTTTGATTTCCTCTTTTATTTCTTCAGTGATCAGCTCGTTATTAAGTAGTGTACAGTTTAACCTCCCATGTGTTTGTATTTTTTACAGATCTTCTCCTATAATTGATATCTAGTCTCATTGCATTGTGGTTGGAAAAGATACTTCAAACAATTTCAATTTTCTTAAATTAACCAAGGCTTGACTTGTGACCCAAGATATCAATCCTGGAGAATTTTCCATGAGCAGTTGAGAAAAATGTGTATTCTGTTGTTTCTGGATGGAATGTCCTATAAATATCAATTAAGTCCAGCTTGTTTAATGTATCACTTAAAGCTTGTGTTTCCTTATTTATTTTCGTTTTGGATGATCTGTCCATTGGTGAAAGTGGGTTGTTAAAGTCCCCTACTATGTATGGGTTACTGTCGATTGCCCCTTTTATGGCTGTTAGTATTTGCCTTATGTATTGAGGTGCTCCTATGTTGGGTGCATAAATATTTACAATTGTTATATCTTCTTCTTGGATCGATCCCTTGATCATTATGTAGTGTCCTTCTTTGTCTCTTCTAATAGTCTTTATTTTAAAGGCTATTTTGTCTGATAGAGAATTGCTACTCCAGCTTTCTTTTGGTTTCCATTTGCATGGAATATGTTTTCACATCCCCTTACTTTCAGTCTGGATGTGTCTCTAGTTCTGAAATCCATCTCTTGTAGACAGCAAATATATGGGTCTTGCTCTTATATCCATTCAGCCAATCTGTGTCTTTTGGTGGGAGCATTTAGTCCATTTACATTTAAGGTAAATATGTATGCTCCTATTCCCATTTTCCTAATTGTTTTGGGTTCGTTATTGTAAGTCTTTTCCTTCTTTTGTGCTTCTTGCCTAGAGAAGTTCCTTTAGCAGTTGTTGTAAAGCTGGTTTGGTGGTGATGAACTGTCTCAGCTTGTCTGTAAAGGTTTTAATTTCTCCATCAAATCTAAATGAGATCCTTGCTGGGTAGAGTAATCCTTGTTGCAGGTTTTTCTCCTTCATCACTTTAAATATGTCCTGCCAGTCCCTTCTGGCTTGCAGAGTTTCTGCTGAAGGATCAGCTGTTAACATTATGGGGATTCCCTTGTGTGTTATTTTTGTTTTCCCTTGCTGCTTTTAATATGTTTTCTTTGTATTTAAATTTTGACAGTTTGATTAATATGTGTCTTGGCGTATTTCTCCTTGTATTTATCCTGTATGGGACTCTCTGTGCTTCCTTGACTTGATTAACTATTTCCTTTCCCATATGAGGGAAGTTTTCAACTGTAATCTATTCCAATATCTTCTCAGTCCCTTTGTTTTCCTCTTCTTCTTCTGGAACCCCTATAATTAGAATGTCGGTGCGTTTAATGTTGTCCCAGAAGTCTCTGAGACTGTCCTCAGTTCTTTTCATTCTTTTTTCTTTATTCTGCTCTGCAGTAGTTATTACCACTATTTTATATTCCGGGTCACTTATCCATTCTTCTGCCTCAGTTATTTTGCTATTGATCCCATCTAGAGTATTTTTAATTTCATTTATTGTGTTGTTCATCGTTGTTTGTTTCATCTTTAGTTCTTCTAGGTCCTTGTTAAATGTTTCTTGCATTTTGTCCATTCTATTTCCAAGATTTTGTATCATCTTTACTATCATTATTCTGAATTCTTTTTCAGGTAGACTGCCTATTTCCTCTTCATTTGTTAGGTCTGGTGGGTTTTTATCTTGCTTCTTCATCTGCTGTGTTTTTTTTTTTTTTTTGTCTTCTCATTTCGCTTATCTTACTGTGTTTGGGGTCTCCTTTTTGCAGGCTGCAGGCTCATAGTTCCCGTTGATTTTGTTGTCTGTCCCCAGTGGCTAGTGTTGGTTCAGTGGGTTGTGTAGGCTTCATGGGGAGGATACTAGTGCCTGTGTTCTTGTGGATGATGCTGGATCTTGTCTTTCTGGTGGGCAGGTCCACATCTTCTGTTATGTTTTGGGGTGTGTGTGGACTTATTAAGATTTTAGGCAGCCTCTCTGCTAATGGGTGGGGTTGTGTTCCTCTCTTGGTAGTTGTTTGGCATAGGATGTCCAGCACTGTAGGTTGCTCGTCGTTGAGTGAAGCTGGGTGCTGGTGTTGTGATGGAGATCTCTGGGAGATTTTTGCCATCTGATATTATGTTGCACTGGGAGGTCTTTTGTGGACCAGTGTCCTGAAGATGGGTCTCCCATCTCAGAGGCACAGCACTGACTCCTAGCTGCAGCACCAAGAGACTTCATCCACATGGCTCAGAAGAAAAGGGAGAAAAAGTAGAAAAAGAAAGAAAGGAAGGAAGAAAGAAAGGAAGGAAGGAAGGAAAGAAGGAAGGAAGAGAGAGAGAGAAAGAAAGAATGAAAGGAGGGAGGGAGGGATGGAGGAAGGAAGGAAAGAAGGAAGCAGGGAAGGAAGGAAGGAAAAAGGAAAGAAGGAAGAAAGAAAGAAGATAAAGTAAAATAACATAAAGTAAGATAAAATATAATAAAGTTATTAAAATAAAAAAATTATTAAGAAAAATTTAGAAAAAAAACGGATGGTTACAACCCTAGGGCAAATGGTGGAGGCAAGTCTATACAGCATAAATCTTGCTCTCAAAGTCCACCTCATCAATTTGTGATGATTCGTTTTCTATTCATGTATTCCACAGACATCAAGTTGATTGTGGCGCTTTAATCCACTGCTTCTGAGGCTGCTGGGGGAGATTTCCCTATCTCTTCTTTGTTCTCACATGCCCCAGGGGCTCAGCTACGGATTTGGCCCCGCCTCTGCGTGTAGGGCACCGGAGGGCGTCTCTTCTTCGCTCAGACTGGACAGAGTTAAAGGAGACGCTGATTCGGGGCCTCTGGCTCACTCAGGCTGGGGGAGGGAGGGGCACGGAGTGCTGGGCGAGCCTGTGATGGCAGAGGACGGCAAGACGTTGCACCAGCCTGAGGCGTGACGTGCATTCTCCAGGAGAAATTATCCCTGGATCCTGGGACCCTGGCAGTGGTGGGCTGGACAGACTACCCGGAAGGGGGGTGTACAGTAACCTGTGTTCGTACACAGGCTTCTTGGTGGTGACAGCAGCAGCCTTAGCGTGTCATGCTGGTCTCTGGTGTCTGTGCTTTTAGTCGCGCCTCGTGCCCATCTCTGGAGCTTCTTTAAGCAGTGCTCTTAATCCCCTCTCCTCTCGCACCAGGAAACAAAGAGGGAAGCAAAAGTCTTTTCCCTCTTCTGCAGCTGCAGACCTTTTCCCGGACTCGCTCCTGGCTAGCCATGGTGCACTAACCCCCTGCAGGCTGTGTTCATCCCGCCAACCCCAATCTTCTCCCGCCCTAAGCCCAAGCCTCAACTCCCAGGCCCGCCCACCCCGTTGGGTGAGCAGACAAGCCTCTCAAGCTGGTGATGCCGGTCGGCCCTGATCCTCTCTGTGGGAATCTCTCCACTTTGCCCTCCACACCCCTGTTGCTGTGCTCTCCTCCACGGCTCCAAAGCATTCCCCCTCCACCACCCGCAGTCTCCGCCCATGAAGGGGCTTCCTAGTGTGTGGAAACCTTTGCTCCTTCACAGCTCCCTCCCACTGGTGCAGGTCCTGTCCCTATCCTTTTGTCTCTGTTTATTCTTTTTTCTTTTGCCCTGCCCAGGTATGTGGGGGGTTCTTGCCTTTTGGGAGGTCTGAGATCTTCTGCCAGCGTTCAGTAGGTGTTCTGTAGGAGTTGTTCCACGTGTAGATGTATTTTTGGTGTATCTATGGGGAGAAAAGTGATCTCCACGTCTTACTCTTCTGCCATCTTCCCGGAAGCCCCCTAGCTGTTGAAAATTAAATACAAAGAAAACATATTAAAAGCAACAAGGGAAAAACAGCAAATAAACACAAAAGGGAATCCCCATAAGATTAACAGCGGATCCTTCAGCAGAAACCCTGCAAGGCAGAAGGGAGTGGCAGGACATATTTAAAGTGATGAAGGAGAAAAACCTGCAACAAGGATTACTCTACCCAGCAAAGATCTCATTCAGATTTGATGGAGAAATTAAAAACTTTACAGACAAGCAAAAGCTGAGAGACTTCAGCACTATCAAACCACCTTTACAACAAATGCCATATGAACTTCTCTAGGCAAGAAACACAAGAGAAGGAGAAGACCTACAATAACGAACCAAAAACAATTAATAAAATGGGAATAGGAACATACATATCGATAATTACCTTAAATGTAAATGGACTAAATGTTCCCACCAAAAGCAACAGATTGGCTGAATGGATACAAAAAGCAGACCCATATATATGCTGTCTACAAGAGGCCCTCTTCAGACGTAGAGACACATAGGAAATTCAAGTAAGGGGATGTGAAAACATATTCCATGCAAATGGAAACCAAAAGAAAGCTGGAGTAGGAATTCTCATATGAGAAAAAATAGACTTTAAAATAAAGACTATTAGAAGAGACAAAGAAGGACACTACATAATGATCAAGGGATTGATCCAAGAAAAAGGCATAACAATTGTAAATATTTATGAACCCAACATAAGAGCACCTCAATACATAAGGCAAATACTAACAGCCATAAAAGGGGCAATCGACAGTAACCCATACATAGTAGGGAATTTTAACATCCCACTTTCACCAATGGACAGATCATCCAAAATGAAAATAAATAAGGAAACACAAGCTTTAAATGATCCAGTAAACAAGATGGACTTAATTGATATTTATACGACATTCCATCCAAAGACAACAGAAATATCATTTTTCTCAACTGCTCATGGAACATTCTCCAGGACAGATCATATCGTGGGTCACAAATCAAGCCTTGGTAAATTTAAGAAAATTGAAATTGTATCGAGTATCTTTTCTGACCGAAATGCTATGAGACTAGATATCAATTACAGGAAAAGATTTGTAAAAAATACAAACACATGGAGGCTAAACAATACACTACTTAATAACGAAGTGATCACTGAACAAATCAAACAGGAAATTTAAAAAACACCTAGAAACAAATGACAATGGAGACATGATGACCCAAACCTATAGGATGCAGCAAAAGCAGTTCTAAGAGGGAAGTTTATAGCAATACAATCCTACCTTAAGAAACAGAAAATATCTGGAAGAAACAACCTAGCCTTGCACCTAAAGTAAATAGAGAAAGAAGAACAAAAAAACCCCAAAGTTAGCAGAAGGAAAGAAATCATAAACATCAGATCATAAATGAATGATAAAGAAATGAAGGAAACGACAGCAAAGATCAATAAAACTAAAAGCTGGTTGTTTGAGAGGATAAACAAAATTGATAAACCATTAGCCAGATTCATCAAGGAAAAAAGGGAGAAGACTCAAATCAATAGAATTAGAAATGAAAAAGAAGTAACAACTGACACTGCAGAAGCACAAAAGATCATGAGAGATTACTCCAAGCAGCTCTATGTGAGTAAAGTGCACAACCTAGAAGAAATGGACAAATTCTGAGAAAAGCACAACATGCCAAGACTTAATCAAGAAGAAATAGAAAATATGAACAGACCAATCACAAGCACTGAATTTGAAACTCTGATTAAAAACTTCCAACAAACAAAAGCCCAGGACCAGAAGGCTTCACTGGCTAATTCTATCAAACATTTGGAAAACAGCTACCTTCTCAAACTCCGTCAAAATATAGCAAGGCCACCATCACCTTGATAACAAAACCAGACAACGATGTCACACGGAAGGAATACTACAGGCCAATGTCACTGATGAACATAGATGCAAAAATCCTCAACAAAATATTAGTAAACAGAATCCAACAGCACATTAAAAGGATCCTACACCCTGATCAAGTGGGGTTTCTTCCAGGAATGCAAGGCCTCTTCAATTTACACAAATCAAACAACGTGATACACCATATTAACATATTGAAGGAGGAAAACCATATGATCATCTCAATAGATGCAGAGAAAGCTTTGGACAAAATTCAACACCCATTTATGATAAACACCCTGCAGAAAGTAGGCATAGAGGGAACTTTCCTCAACATAATAAAGGCCATATATGACAAACCCACAGCCAACATCATCCTCAATGGTGAAAACCTGAAAGCATTTCCACTAAGATCAGGAAAAAGACAAGGTAGCCCACTCTCACCACTCTAAGTCTACATAGTTTTGGAAGCTTTAGCCACAGCAATCAGAGAAGAAAATAAAATAAAATGAATCCAAATTGGAAAAGAAGAAGTAAAGCTGTCACTGTTTGCAGATGACATGATACTATACAGAGAGAATCCTAAAGATGCTACCAGAAAACTAATCAATGAATTTGGTAATGTAGCAGGATACAAAATTAAAGCGCAGAAATCTTTGTCATACCTGTACATAAATGATGAGAAATCTGAAAGTAAAATCAAGAAAACACTCCCATTTGCCATTGCAACAAAAAGAATAAAATATCTAGGAATAAACCTACCTAAGGAGACAAAAGACCTGTATGCAGAAAATTATAAGACACTGATGAAAGAAATTAAAGATGATACAAAGAGATGCAGAGATATACCATGTTCTTGGATTGGAAGAATCAACATTGTGAAAATGACTCTACTACCCAAAGCAATCTACAGATTCAATGCAATCCCTATCAAACGACCACTGGCATTTTTCACAGAAATAGAACAAAAAATTTCACACTTGATATGGAAACACAAAAGACCCTGAATAGCCAAAGCAATCTTGAGAATGAGAAACGGAGCTAGAGGAATCAGGCTCACTGACTTCAGACTATACTACAAAGCTACAGTAATCAAGAGAGTATGGTACTGGCACAAAAACAGAAAGACAGATCAAAGGAACAGGATAGAAAGCCCAGAGATAAACCTACACACATATGGTCACCTTATCTTTGATAAGGAGTCAGGTAGGTACAGTGGACAAAGGACAGACTCTTCAATAAGTGGTGTTGGGAAAAGTGGACAGGGACATGTAAAAGTATGAGATTAGATCACTCCATAACACCATACAGAAAAATAATGTCAAAGTGGATTAAAGACCTAAACGTAAGGCCAGAAACTATCAAACTCTTAGACAAAAACATAGGCAGAATGCTCTATTACATAAATCACAGCAAGATCCTTTTTGACCCACCTCCTAGAGAAATGGAAAAAAAATTAAATTGAACAAATGGGACCTAACGAAACTTCAAAGCTTTTGCACAGCCAAGGAAACCATGAATAAGACCAAAGGCAACCATCAGAAAAGGAGAAAATATTTGCAAATGAAGCAACTGACAAAGGATTAATCTCCAAAATTCATAAGCAGCACATTCAGCTCAATAAAAAAACAAACAACAAAATCCAAAAACGGGCAGAAGACCTAAATAGACATTTCTCCAAAGAAGATATACAGACTGCCAACAAAGACATGAAAGAATGCTCAAAATCATTAATCATTAGAGAAATGCAAATCCAAACTACAATAAGATGTCATCTCACACCAGTCAAAATGGCCATCATCAAAAAGTTTAGAAAAAATAAATGCTGGAGAGGGTGTGGAGAAAATGTTCATTCTTGCACTGCTGGTGGGAATGTGAATTGGTAGAGACACTGTGGAGAACAGTATGGCTGTTCCTTAAAAAACTACAAATAGACCTACCATATGACCCAGCAATCCCACTACTGGGCGTATACCCTGAGAAAACCATAATTCAAAAAGAGTCATGTACCAAAATGTTGACACCTGCTCTATTTACAACAGCCCAGACATGGAAAAAACCTAAATGTCTATCATCGGAAGAATGGATAAAGAAGATGTGGCACATATATACAATGTATTATTAATCAGCCATAAAAAGAAACGAAATTGAGCTATTTGTAATGAGGTGGATAGACCTAGAGTCTGTCATACAGAGTGAAGTAAGTCAGAAAGAGAAAGATAAATACTGTACGCTAACACATATATATGGAATTTAAGAAAAAAATGTCATGAAGAAACTAGGGGTGAGACAGAAATAAAGACACAGACCTACTAGAGAAAGGATGTGAGGATATGGGGAGGGCGAAGTGTAAGCTGTGACAAAGCGAGAGAGAGGCATGGACATATATACACTAACAAACATAAGGTAGACAGCTAGTGGGAAGTAGCCGCATAGCACAGGGAGATTAGCTTGTTCTTTGTGACCGCCTGGAGGGGTGGGATATGGAGGGTGGGAGGGAGAGAGATGCAAGAGGGAAGAGATATGGGAACATATGTATATGTATAACTGATTTACTTTGTTATAAAGCAGAAACTAACACACCATTGTAAAGCAATTATCCTCCAATAAAGATGTAAGAAAAAAAAATCCTCAACACAATACTACCAAACAGAATCCAACAGCATATTAAAAGGATAATACACCATGACCAAGTGGGGTTTATTCCAGGAATTCAAGGATTCTTCAATATACTCAAATCAATGCAGAGAAAGCTTTCGACAAAATTCAACACCGATTTATGATAGAAACCCTGCGGAAAGTAGGTATAGAAGGAATTTTCCTCAACATAATAAAGGCCATATATGACAAAACAACAGCCAACATCATCCTCAATGGTGGAAAACTGAACGCATTTCCATAAGATCAGGAATAAGACAAGGTTGCAAACTCTCACCACTCTTATTGAACATAGTATTGGAAGTTTTAGCCACAGCCATCAGAGAAGAAAAGGAAATAAAAGGAATCCAAATTGGAAAAGAAGAAGTAAAGCTCTCGCTGTTTGCAGATGACATGATACTATACATAGAGAATCCTAAAGATGTTATCAAAAAACTTCTAGAGCTAATCAGTGAATTTGGTAAAGTAGCAGGATACAAAATTAAGGCACAGAAATCTCTGGCATTCCTATACACTAATGATGAAAAATCTGAAAGTGAAATCAGAAAACACTCCCATTTACCATTGCAACAAAAAGAATAAAAAATCTAGGAATAAACCTACCTAAGGAGACAAAAGGCCTGTATGCAGAAAATTATAAGACACTGATGAAAGAAATTAAAGATGAAACAAATAGATGGAGAGATATACCCTGTTGTTTGATAGGAAGAATCAACATTCGGAAAATAACTCTACTACCCAAAGCAATCTACAGATTCAATGCAATCCATATCAAACTACCACTGGCATTTTTCACAGAACTAGAACAAAAAATTTCACAATTTGTATGGAAACACAAAAGACCCTGAATAGCCAAAGCAATCTTGAGAACGATAAATGGAGCTGGAGGAATCAGGCTCCCAGACTTCAGATTATGCTACAAATCTACAATAATCAAGACAGTATGGTACTGGCACAAAAACAGAAAGATAGATCAATGGAACAGGATAGAAAGCCCAGAGATAAACCCATGCACATATGGTCACCTTATCTTTGATAAAGGAGGCAGGAATGTACAGTGGAGAAAGGACAGTCTCTTCCATAAATGGTGCTGGGAAAGCTGGACTGGTACATGTAAAAGTATGAGATTAGATCACTCCCTAACACCATACACAAAAATAAGCTCAAAATGGATTAACGACCTAAATGTAAGGAGAGAAACTATCAAACTCTTAGAGGAAAACATAGGCAGAACACTCTATGACATAAATCACAGCAAGATCCTTTCTGACACCCCTTCTAGAGAAATGGAAATAAAAACAAAAATAAACAAATGGGACCTAATGAAACTTAAATGCTTTTGCACAGCAAAGGAAACCATAAACCAGACCAAAAGACAACCCTCAGAATGGTAGAAAATATTTGCAAATGAAGCAACTGACAAAGGATTAATCTCCAAAATTTATAAGCAGCTCAGGCAGCTCAATATCAAAAAAACAAACAATCCAATCCAAAAATGGGCAGAAGACCCAAATAGACATTTTTCCAAAGAAGATATACAGACTGCCAACAAACACATGAAAGAATGCTCAACATCATTAATCATTAGAGAAATGCAAATCTAAACTACAATGAGATATCATCTCACACCAGTCAGAATGGCCATCATCAATACATCTAGAAACAATAAATGCTGCAGAGGGTGTGGAGAAAAGGGTACACTCTTGCACTGCTGGTTGGAATGTGAATTGGTACAGCCAGTATGGAGAACAGTATGGAGGTTCCTTAAGAAACTACAAATAGAATTACCATATGACCCAGCAATCCCGCTATTGGGCATATACCCTGAGAAAACCAAAATTCAAAAAGTGTCATGTACCAAAATGTTCATTGCAGCTCTATTTACAATAGCCCAGAGATGGAAACAACCTAAGTGTCCATTATCAGATGAATGGATAAAGAAGATGTGGCACATATATACAATGGAATATTACTGAGCCATAAAAAGAAACGAAATTGAGCTATTTGTAATGAGGTGGATAGACCTAGAGTTTGTCATACGGAGTGAAGTAAGTCAGAAAGAGAAAGACAAATACCGTATACTAACACATATAAATGGAATATAAGAAAAATAATATCATGAAGAACCTAGGGGTAAGACAGGAATAACGGCACAGACCTACTAGAGAATGGACTTGAGGATATTGGGAGTGGGAATTGTAAGCTGTTACAAAGCGAGAGAGTGGCACGGACATATACACACTACCAAACGTAAAATAGATAGCTAGTGGGAAGCAGCCGTATAGCACAGGGAGATCAGCTCAGTGCTTTGTGACCATCTATAGGGGTGGGATAGGGAGGGTGGGCGGGAGGTAAATGCAAGAGGGAAGACATATGGGAACATATGTATATGTATAACTTATTCACTTTGTGATAAAGCAGAAACTAGCACACTATTGTAAAGCAATTATACTCCAATAAAGTTGTAAAAAAAAAAAGGGAAGCTGGTGACGTTTGCATGTTTGTCTTATACAAGCATCTTACTGACACTTGTCCCTTCTAATAGGCTTTTTGTTTAATTTCATTCTTTTTGGATTTTTAAAAGTTATGTAAGTATATTTTTTGCAAATAATAACCTTTCTCTTCTAACACCTGAGCAACAGTATCTGATAATGTATAAAAGCACATGTCCTGGCACCAGATCACTGAGATTCAAATCCTAGCTTTGCCACTTAGAAGCTTTGTAACTTTGAACAAGTTACTTAAACTCCATGCCTGTTTTCTCATCTCACATAATGAATTTAGTACAGTGTGTGGCACTATGTAAATGTTGGTGTTGTTGTTACTCATTGAATTTCTTATAATTTCTTGCCTTATTACATTGCCTAAAATCTCCAGGATGCTTGTAATATGTTTCCTTGTCTTATTTCTGTTTTTCGTAGAATTGCATTTAACACTGCATATGGTATTTGCTGCTGGTTTCCAATAAATACTATTTTTGTCATGTAAAATAAGTAGATATAGTTATAGGTCAACACATATGAACCCTATGGTAACCACAAATCAAAAACCTATGATAGATACAAAAAAACAAGTGAGAAAGGAACACAAGCATAACACTAAAGAAAATCATCAAACTACAGGGTAAGAAACTAAAAGAAGAAAAAACAGGGGAGAACTACGGAAACAACTGGAAAATATATAACAAAATGGCAATAAGTACATAACTATCAATAGTTATTTTAATTGTTAATGGACTAAATGCTCCAGTCAAGAGACACACGTGGCTGATTAGATATAAAAACAAGACATCTATATGCTGCTTACAAAAGACTCACTTCAGAACTAAAGACATACACAGACTGAAAGTGAGGCGATGGAAAAAGATATTTCATGCAAATGGAAATGACAAGGGTAGCAATACTCATATCCGACAAAATAGACTTTGAAACAAAGTCTATAACAAAAGACAAAGAAGGACACTATATAATGATAAAGGGGTCAGTAGAGGAAGAGGATATTACACTTGTTAACATATATGCACCCAATACAGGAGCACCTAAATATATAAAGCAAATATTAACAGAAATAAAAGGAGAAAATGACAAAAATGGAATAATAATAGGGAACTTTAACACCCACTTACATAAATGGAGAGGTGATCCAGATAAAAATGTCAATAAGGCCACAGTGGTCTTAAATGACACAGTAAACCAGTTTGACTTAACAGATATCTACAAGACATTCCACTCAAAAACACCACAATACACATTCTTTTCAAATGCACATGGAACATTCTCCAGGATAGATCATATGCTAGGCCACAATACAAGTCTCAACAAATGTAAGAAGACAGAAATTATATCAAGGATTTTTTCTGATCACACTGGTATGAAACTAGAAATCAATTACAGGAAGAAAAATGGGAAAAGCACAAACACGTGGAGACTAAACAACATACTACTAAAAACCAATGGGACAATGAAGAAATCATTGAGAACAATATAGCTGTTCTTTAAAAAAATTAAAAATAGAACTACCATACAATCCAGCTATTCTTCTCCTGGATAGTTATCTGATGAAAAGAAAAACACTAATACCAAAAGGTATCTGCACCCCCCATGTTAACTGCAACACTATTTATAATAGTGAAGATGTGGAAACAAAGTGCCCACTGACAGATGAATGGATAAAGAAAATGTTTTATTTATATACAATGGAATATGTTTTCACCCAACAAAAAGAAGGAAATTTTACCATTTTCAACAACATGGATGAAATTGGAGGGCATTCATTATGCTAAATGACATAATTCAGACTTACAAAAACATGAATTGTTTGATTTCACTTATACATGAAATCCACAAAAAATCAAACTCATAGACACAGAAAAGAGTTTGGTGATTGCCAGAGGTAGAGGTTGGGGGGCAGCAAAAGTGGTTAAAGTGGTCAAAACATGCAAACTTCCAGTTTTACCATAAATAAGTCTTAGTAATATAATGTACACACAATGGCTATAGGTGACAATACTGTATGGTATATTTGAAAGTTACTAAGAGACTAGATATTAAAAGTTCACAAGAAAAAAATTGTAATGATATGTGGTGATGGATTTTAACTAAATTTATTGTGGCAATCATTTTACAATATCTACCCATATCAAATCATTAGGTTTTACACCTAAAATTAATATTTTATACATCAATTATATCTCAATTTAAAAAGGAAAGAATAAAGATCTCAGAAACCAACCTAAATTTACACCTCATGGAAGGAGGAAAAGAATAACAAACTGAGCACAAAGTTAGCAGGAGGTAGGACAAAACAAATATCAGAGTAGAAACAAATAAAATGAAGACCAGAAAGCAATAGAAAAGATTAATGAAACTAAGAGCTGGCTTTTGAAAAAATAAACAAATTGATACACCAGTAGATAGCCTAAGAGAAAAAGAGAGATCTAAATCAGTAAAGTCAGAAAAGAGGAGACATTACAACAGATGTCACAGAAATACAAAGGATCGTAAGAGACAACTATAAATATTCATGTGCCAACAAATAGAAGAACCCAGAGGAAATAATTAATTACTAGAAACATACAAATTATCTAGCCTGAATCATGAAGAAATAGAATATATGAATAGACCAATAATAGGTAAGGAGGTTGAATCAGTAATCACAAAATTACCAAAAAGAAAAGCCTTAGATAATATGGTTTCACTAGTGAATTCTACCAAACATATAAAGGAGAATGTCAATTTACACTCTCACCAACAGTGCAGAAGTGTTCCCTTTTCTCCATATCCTCACCAACATTCATTATCTCTCATCTTTTTTGATAATAGCCATCCTAACAGGTGTGGTGTAATATGTCATTTTGGTTTTGATTTGCATTTCCCTGACTATTAGTGATGTTGAGCATCTTTTCATGTACATATTAGCCATATGTATGTCTTCTTTAGAAAAATGTCTATTCATGTCCCTTGCCAAATTTACAGCAGATTTTCTTTTGTTTCTTTGATATTGACTTTTATGAGTTCCTTATATTTTTTGGATATTAACTTATCAGACTTATGGTTTGCAAATATTTTCTTCTATTCCATAAATTGCCTTTTCAATTTATTGATGGTTTCCTTTGCCATGCAGAAAATTTTTAGTTTGATGTACTCCCATTTGTTTATTTTAATGTTTTGCCTTTGCTTTTGGTGTCTTATCCAAAAAAACAATCTCTGTCAAGACTAATGTCAAGAAATTTTTACCTGTATTTTCTTTCAGAAGTTTTACAGTTTAAGGTCTTACATTTACATCTTAAATCCATTTTGAGTTAATATTTGTGAGTGCTTTAAGATAGGAGTCCAGTTTCATTCTTTTGAATGTGGATGTCCAGTTTTAACAACATCATTTATTGAAGAGATTATGCTTTCTCTGTGTGTGTTCTTGGCATCCTTGTCAAAGCTCAATTGACTGTATATACATGGGCTTATTTCTGGGTTTTTTATTCCGTTCCACTGGTGTAGGTGCCTATTTTTTGTCACTGCCATACTGTTTTGATGACTATAGCTGTGTAATATAATTTAAACTCAGGAACTGTGATCCCACTAGCCTTATTCTTCTTTCTCAACCTTATTTTGACTATTGAGGTTCTTTTGTGATTCCACATAAGTTTTAGGGTAGTACTTTCTATTTCTGTAATAATGCTATTGGGATTTTTATAGGAATTACATTGAAACAGTACATTGCTTTGAATACTGTGGACATTTAAACAATATGCATTTTTCCAATAGAAGAAAATTGGATATTGTTCTACTTATTTGTGTCATCTTCAATTTCTTTTACCAGTGTCATAATTTTCAGTGTACAAGTTCCACATACTTGGTAAAATTTATTCCTAAGTATTTTAGAGCTTTTGATATTATTATAAACTGAATTGTTTTCTTAACTTCTCTTTCAGGAAGTTCAATGTAAAGGTATATAAATGCAACTGATTTTAGTATTTGACTTTATATCCTGCAACCTTACTGAATTTGTTTATTAGACCTAATAGTTTTCTGGTGGAAATTTTAGGACTTCTTACATATAAGACTATGTCATCTGCAAACAAAGATAATTTTACTTCTTCATTTCTTATTTGATTGTCTTTGATTTCTTTCTCTTTCCTAACTGTGGTGACTAAGATTTCCAGTAGTATGTTGAATAGAGTGGTGGGAATGAGCACCCTTGTCTTGTTGCTCATTGAAAACATTTAATTTTCACCATTGAGTATGATGTTAGCTGTGGGGTTGTCATACATGGTTTTTATTAGGTTGAGGTAACCCCCCTTCTATATGTAATTTGTTGAGAATTTTTATCACAAAAGATGTTGAATTTTGTTAAATGCTTTTCCCGCATCTATTGAGATGATCGTGATTTTTAACCTTCATTCTACTAATGTGATATATTATATTGACTCATTTTCATATAATAAAATATCTTTGCATCCCAGGGATAAATCCCACTAGATAATAGTGTGTAATCCATTTTATGTGATGTTGAATTCATTTTGCTAGTATTACCTTGAGGATATTTCCATCTATGTTCTTCAGGGATTTTGACCTGAAATTTTCATTTCTTGTAGTTACTTAAAATGGCTTTGGTATTAAAATAATTGTGGCCTCCAAAAATGAGTTTGTAAGTGTTCACTCCTCTTTAATTTTTTGGATGAGTTTGATAAGAATTGACATTACCAACTTTCTAAAAGTTTGATAAAAATCACTATTGAGGGGCTTCCCTGGTGGTGCAGTGGTTAAGAATCCACCTGTCGGGCTTCCCTGGTGATGCAGTGGTTGAGAGTCTGCCTGCTGATGCAGGGGACACGGGTTTGTGCCCCGGTCCAGGAAGATCCCACATGCCGTGGAGCAGCTAGGCCCGTGAGCCATGGCCGCTGAGCCTGTGCATCTGGAGCCTGTGCTCTGCAACGGGAGAGGCCACAACAGTGAAAGGCCCGTGTACCACAAAAAAAAAAAAAGAATCTGCCTATCAATGCAGGGGACATGGGTTCGATCCCTGGCCTGGAAAGATCCCATATGCCACGGAGCAACTAAGCCCGCATGCCACAACTACTGAAGACCGTGTGCCTACAGCCCATGTGCCGCAACAAGATAAGCCCCTGCTCTCCACAACTAGAGAAGGCCCACATGCAACAACAAAGACTCAACACAGCCAAAAATAAAAACAAATAAATAAATTAATTTAATTTTTAAAAAAATTAAGAAAAAAAACACTATTGAGTTATCAGATCCTGGGGCTTTCCTTGCTGGAAGCTTTTTTATTATCGATTCAATCTTCTTACCCATTATTTGTTTGTTCATATTTTATATTTCTTTATGATTCAGTCTTGGTATGTTGCATGTTCCTGGTAATATATCCATTTTTCTATGTTATCTAAAGTCTTGGCATATAATTTTTCATACTAGTTTCTTATGTATTTCTACTATATCAGTTGTAATATCTCCAGTTTCATTTATTTTATTTGATTATTCTTTTTGTCTCAGTCAGTTTAGCTAAAATTTTGTTAATTTCTTTTTCTTTTAAAAAATAAGTTGTTATATTCATTAATCTTTTCTGTTACCTTTCTATTTTATTGTTATAAGGTAGCTGCTATTACAGCTCAAATGTTTATTATTTCTTTTCTTCTGCTAACCTTGGTCTTAGTCTGTTCTTTTGCTTGTTCCTTGAGATGTAAGGTTAGTTCTCTTGAGATCTTTCTTTTTCTTAATGTAATTGTTTATCACTATAACTTTCCTCATAGAACTGCTATTGCTGAATCCCATAAGTTTTAGTATGTTGCGTTTCTATTTTCTTCTCAATACTTTTCATCTCTCTTTTTATTTTTTCTTTTATCCATTGATTTTTTAGGAGTCTATTGTTTACTTTTGACATATTGATGAATACTCTTGCTTTCCTCCTGTTATTGATTTATAATTTCATAATATTGTGGTTGGAAAACATACCTGATATGACTTCAGTCTTTATAAATTTTTTAAAACTTACTTTGTGAATAATATATGATCCATCCTTGAGAATGTTCCTTGTGTGTTCTGCTGCTATGGGATGGAATGTTCCTATGTGTCTTCTAGGTCCATTTAGTCTAATGTATACTTCAGATCCCTTATTTTCATGTTAACTTTCTGTCTGGATTATCCATCCATTATTGAAAGTGGAGTATTGAAGCACCTTACTATTTTTGCATTGCTGTCTAATTTTGCCTTCTGCTCTGTTAATAGATATTTAATATATTTAGGTACTCCAAAGTTGAATGAATATATGTTTACAGTTATTATACCCTCTTGATGAATTAATATTTTTTATTATTATATGGTAGCATTTGTCTCTTTTCACAGCTTTTACTTAAACTGTATTTTATCTGATATAAGTAAATCGATCCTTATCTCTATTGGTGTTCATTTGCATGGAATATCTTCCTCATACCTTCACTTTTAGTCTTTGCATTTCCTTAAACCTTAAGAGAGTTCTGTAGCAGCAAATACTTGAGTCTCACATTTTTACCCACTCAGCCATTCTAAGATTTTGATTGAAGAATTTAAACTATTTACATTGAAAGTAATTACTGGTAGCTAAGGAATTACTTTGTAATTTTTAAATTGTTTTCTGATTCTTTTGTAGTTCCTTTGTTCCTCTCTTGCCATCTCCTTTGTGAATTGATAATTTTTGTAAGAGTATGGTTTGATTCTTTTCTCTTTGTCTTTTGTGTATCTATTGGTTTATAGGTTTTATACTATACTATACTATACTATACTATAAGTTTTAGCTTTCTGGTTACCTTGTAGCTTTAATAATATGTCTTACAGCTATAATAGTCTATTTTAAACTGATAAGAACTTAACAACAATTCCATATAAGAGGTTTCCACATCTTCTCACCTTAACGCCACATTTTATGTTGTTGATGTCACAATTTATATATTAAAAAATTTTTTCCTTCCCTTTACTTTTAATTATGATATAATTGACATATAACATTACATTAGTTTCAGATTTACAAAAGAATGATTCAATATTTGTAAATATTTTGAAATGCTCATGACAAGAAGTCTAATTAACATCAATCAGAATGCATAGCTACATTTTTTTGTCTTGTGATGAGGACTTTTAAGATCTACCCTGTTAACAACTTTCAAATATGCAATCAAGTACTATTAACTGTAGTCATAATGATGTACTTTACATCCCCATGACTTGTTTTATATTTGAATGTTTGTACCTTTGTACTCCCTTCACCCACATAACCCACCCTCCACCTCTGGCAACCACCAATCTGTTCTCTATGAGCTTCTTCTTTTTTGTTGTTTTTTCTTACATTCCACATATAGGTAAGATTGTATGATATTTTTCTTTCCTTTTCTGAATTATTTCACTTAGCATAATGTCCTCAAGGTCCATCTGTATTATCTCAAGTGGCAAGATTTCATTTTTATTTATGGCTGAATAGTATTCTATTGTATATGTATTATACCTTCTTTGTTCATTCATATATTGATGCAGTTGACCTGAAACAGACTGCCAATATCTCTCTAACAAAGATAGATTTATTCAGGACCACCAGAGAATAGCAGTTCAGAGACTGCAACCATGATGATCCACATGCACTTTCCTGCATGGCAAGGGAAGGAAAATGCTTTTATAGAGAGGAAATGGAAGTTGGGATGGCTACAGTAAACAAAGAGCCCTTGAATTTTCATTGGCTGAGACCTTGCCAGGAGCAAAGGGGGGTCTTTCTTCTTCCTGTTGGGCTCTGCTATCATCGTAGGGTGTGAGAGGTCCCCCTTATGGTCACCCAACTCTATTTAATTGGGGTTTCTGTTTACTAATTTTTTACATTTCCCCTTTTGATCAAGATCTTTCTCTGAAAGCATCACTGATCAAGAGTTGAGTTTTCTAGTTTCAGCAGCTTTTTGTCCCTTAATGTCAGAAAAGACCTTTCCTGGGTGTAGTGCCTCACATCAGAGGGAAAGTGCTGACTGGAAACCTATTAAGGTCACATTTGAGTGACAAGGAGGGGTAGGAGAGAGAACACCAAACATTTTTATCTAAAGTCCATATTTAGCAAAATCCTAGACATTGGAGATCACCTGAAACATTATGGCATCATCAGAGAATTGGTGACATGTTTCCAACAGGCCTGGTGTTTATTTATTTTTTTAACATCTTTATTGGAGTATAATTGCTCTACAACAGTGTGTTAGTTTCTGCTGTATAACAAAGTGAATCAGCTTGGCCTGGTGTTTAGAACTTTATGTCTTCCAGAACAGCCAACAAGATGTGTGAGAAATAAGGACTCTCAGTATAACTCTGAGGCATTACTGTCCAGGAGAATTGTTTTTCCTATGAAGTGAAGGCAAAAAGCTATTGGGTACCTTCCTCAGCTGGAATAGTAAAGAATATACTGCATAAATCTATTATGGTAAATAATTTACTTCTAGTAAGAATGAACTGAAGTTAATAGTAATGTATGAGGATTACAAATTACAGCTTTCTTGGGAAAGCTGTCTCATCAAATGTCATTTGCTTCAGTTCTGGGAAACCTTTACTTTCAGGTCACCAGAGTATCTGCAGGGACAGCCAGGGTTCATGAAGGCTATAATTTTGTCAGTTGATCAATGGTTTAATGCAGGTACAGTGGTGAGCAGTGGGAATTTTAGTCTCTAGTAGGACTGGGTTGCTATTTGGTCCAAACTAGAGCTTTTGCTTTTTATCAAGCCAACAGTTTTTGCATTTCCAATCTTGTTTTTCCTTTTCTGAGGATAATTTTTGGGCCTCTCTAGCGAGTTTTTCTAAATTATCATTTGAGGTAATACCCCTTTGGAGGTTTGGCTGCTGTTGTTCCCTTTAAGGGCAGTATTCCATGCAGAAATATTGTTACCAAGGCTATTGCTCCAGAATCATACCACTGTCCCTCTCTCAAATAGAAACAAATTACTCTTATCGAAGTTTCAGGAGGAAGATGCAAAGAGAAAAAAACAAGAACTGGTAGAACAAACTAGGCCCAAGATGATGGAGGATTTAACTTCCAGTAGAACTTGAGCCTCATCTTATGCTGATTCAGTGCATTAGCATGCTAAATGACACACCCACCAGCTCCATGACAGTTGACTATTACCATGACAACAACTGGAAAAGCCCATAGAAGGACTGAAAAGGAGAGCTGCATCAGCTCCCGGTCCAAACTACACCCCTGTTCTCGGATAACTCATAAATATTCCTCCCACTCTTTCCAGTTCCCTCCCTTTTACCCCCACCCTTCTATATATTTTGGTCTCAGCCCAAATTGGTTTGAGAAGTTGATTTGTGAACTAGGTTCCTGTTTCTCCATTCTTTGTCCATTGAATAAAGCTTGTGATGTTCCATTCTCAGCATTAGTTTCATTATTGGCTGGGCGAATCTTATCAGAACAAGAACCTTCCTGGCCAAGACAGGGAGTCTCATCCCAGCCTAGGACCCTGGCGTAGGTCTTGTCAACCAATTCAGTGACAATATCAGCAAGGTGATTTCCCTTAGGTCCAGAGTGTCAGGTTTAGAATGACCCTGAATCTTAGTAATAGCTAAAGCAGCAGGTTAAAGAATTGCATTCAACGATACCTGAACATAAGGGCCATTTTTAATGATATATTCACAAGAAGCAAGAAAGCCGCATCGTTTACATAACATTTCAAAATCATAAG
Organism: Aethalodelphis obliquidens; assembly: GCF_003676395.1. Classification (NCBI taxonomy): domain Eukaryota; kingdom Metazoa; phylum Chordata; class Mammalia; order Artiodactyla; family Delphinidae; genus Aethalodelphis; species Aethalodelphis obliquidens. The sequence goes on along the minus strand of NW_020838052.1, from coordinate 2,772,194 downwards.
CTACTCTGAAAGCATATCTATTATCAGTATAAATTTTGGCAGTTTTATCCTTGGCTAAAGTACAAGTCCAAGTAAGAGGGTATAATTTAGCTTATTGGCATGAAGTAATCATAGGTAAAGATGCTGCCTCAAGAACAACAAAAGGAGTTTTAATGGCGTACCCAGCACAGTATTTGCCATTGTCACCTTTTAAATAAGAACTATTGGTGAACAATAGGAAGTTATTTTTACCCAATGGAATTTCCTGTCAAACATTATGAGGAGTCAGGAAGTGGACCATCAGTGTTAAATAGTTGTGAAGGAATACATTGGTGATGTACGGGAGAAGAATAACTGGATTAAGGTTCCTACAATGTAAAAGAGTTATGTGAAGGGCAGGTAACAAAAGGACTTCAAAGGAGGTGAAGCAGCTACCTGAGAAATATTGAGTCTGATTAGATTTCAGGAGAACTTCTGCTGCAAGAGGTACAAAAAAGGTTAAAGAGGAATACACAGTTTCCTCATTGACCTTAGCCAAAAAAGCAGTGACTGTAATGACTCTAATACAAAAGGGGTATCCCTGTGCCACAAGATCCAGATGCTGGCTATAATACTCTATGCATCTACAGTGGATCCTCTGTTCATAGGTGAGTACCCCAAGGGAATTCACTACCTTTTCATATACAAAAAGGAAAATGGAATATGAAAATTGCGATGCCCAAGTTTAGGTGGGTTCATCAAATTCTACTTTTAGGCCTTGAAAGCTTCATGATCTAGTTCTCCTATAAAATTGGGTCGAGGTTGTTATTTTTGAGTAAAATTTATGGTGGTTTGGCCATAAGAGAAATTGTAATCCAATATCAGCAATAACTAACCAGAGAAAACCTAGGTGGTGGTGCTTAGTTTGGGGTTTTGGAAAAATTAGGACACCATAAAGTCTATCTGGATCTAGCTGGAGCCCTTCTTCTGACATCAGAAGCCCTTTCTGAGGACTTCAATCCCCAGAGGCAGGCTTTCAGATAGCTTTCCCAAACCTGGGTTTGGGAACACCACAACTTTTCTTTGGCAGCATTATGACACTTTAAGGTTAAAAGCTTTAGCAAGTGGATGCTGTCTTTCTGTGAGGAGGCTTGAGAAAGAAAGCAAAGAAGCAAATCATCTACATATTAAAACAAAGTATAGCCTCTAAGGAACTATATGTCTTCCAGAACAGCCAACAAGATGTGTGCGAAATAAGGACTCTCAGTATAACTCCGAGTTATTACTGTCCAGGAGAATTGTTTTTCCTCTGAAGTTAAGGCAAAAAGCTATTGGGTACCTTCATCAGCTAGAATAGTAAAGAATATACTGCATAAATCCATTATGGTAAAGCACTTACTTCCAGTAAGAATGAACTAAAGTTTATAGTAATGTATGAAGATTACAAATTATAGGAATAACAATGTTGTTAACAGCTTACAGGTCCTAAACAAACTTCAAACCTCAGCTCTTAGGTTATCTCACCTGTAAATTAAAAGAGTTACAGGAGCAAGTGCAAGGAATAATGAGAATTTCAACCTTGTAAACTTCTTTTATTGCTTTATAAAGAAGGGTTGCTTTACTTATAGATTAATTCTGGGAAGAGATGATCGAGGATTCTAATTGAATTTTAAAGTAAGTTTCTCTGTGATTTTTGTGAAAATCGGTTGGATATTTTGCCAATAAGGAAAGTGATAACTGATTAAATGGTGACAAATGATCAGTGTTTCCACACAAAAAATCCCAAATAAATAACCTAACATTACACGTAAAGAAAAAGAAGAACAAACAGAACACAAAGTTAGTAGAAGGAAGTAAATCATAAAGATCAGAGCAGATATAAATGAAATAGAGATGAAGAGAACTATAGAAAAGAGCAAGAAACTAAAACCTGGTTCTCTGAAAACATAAACAAAATTGATAAACCTCTAGTCACACTCATCAAGAAAAAAAGGGAGAAGGCTCAAATCAATAAAATTAGAAAAAGAAAAGAAAAAGTTACAATGGACACCACAGAAATAAAAAGGATCATTAAGAGACTACTACAAGCAACTCTATGCCAACAAATAGACAACCCAGAAGAAATTGACAAATTCTTAGAAAGGTACAACCTTCCAAGACTGAACCAGGAAAAATTACAAAATATGAATAGATCAATCACAAGTACTGAAATTGAAACTGTGATTTTAAAACTTCCAACAGACAAAAGTCCAGAACCAGATGGCTTCACAGGCAAATTCTATCAAACATTTAGAAAGGAGGTAACACCTATCCTTCTGAAACTATTCCAAAATTCTGCAGAGAAAAATACACACCCAAACACATTCTATGAGGTCACCATCACCCTGATACCAAAACCAAAGGTACCACAGGAAAAAAAAATTACAGGTCAATATCACTAATGAACATAGATGCAAAAACCCTCAATAAAACACTAGCAAACCAAATCCAGAAACACATTAAAAGGATCATACATGAAGATCAAGTGGGATTTTTCCCAGGGATGCAAGGATTTTTCAGTATATCCACAAATCAATATATATCCACAAATCTATCCACAAATCAATCAGTGTGATACATCACATCAACAAGTTGAAGAATAAAAATCATGTGATCGTCTCAATAGATGCAAAAAACAGCTTTTGACAAAATTCAACACCCATTTATGATTAAAAACTCTCCAGAAGTGAGCGTAGAGGGAACCTACCTCAACATAATAAAGGCCAAACCCACAGCTAATAGATTCTCAAAGGTGAAAGGCTGAAAGCATTTCCTCTAAGATCAGGATGAAGATAAAAATGTCCACTCTCAATATTTTTATTCAACATAACATTGGAAGTCATAGCCACGGCAATCAGAGAAGAAAAATAAATAAAAGGAATCCAAATTAGAAAAGAAGTACAACTGTCACTGTTTGCAGATCACATACTATACATAGAAAATCCTAAAGATGCTACCAGAAAACTACCAGAGTTCATCAATGAATTTGGTGATATTATAGGATACAGAGTTAATACACAGAAATCTCTTGCATTTCTATACACTAACAACAAAAGATCAGAAAGAGAAATTAAAGAAACAATCCCATTTACCACTGCATCAAAAAGAATAAAATATGTAGGAAAAAACTTACCTAAAGACACAAAAGAACTGTACTCCAAAAACAATAAAATGCTGATGAAAGAAATTGAAGATGACATAAACAGATGGAAACATATACCATGTTCTTTGATTAGAAGAATCAATATAGTCAAAATGACTATACTACACAATGCAATCTGCAGATTCAATGCAATCCCTATCAAATTACGAATGGCATTTTTCAAGAACTAGAACAAAAAATCTTAAAATTTGTATAAAGACACGAAAGACCTCTGATAGCCAAAGCAATATTGAGAAAGAGAAACAGAGCATGAGGAATCAGGCACACTGACTTCAGACTATACTAGAAAGCTACAGTCATCTAAACAGTATGGTACTGGCAGAAAAACAACAATATAGGTCAATGGAACAGGATAGAAAGCCCAGAAATAAACCCACACACCTATGGTCAATTAAGCTATGACAAAGGAGCAAAACTATACAATGGGTAAAAGACAATCTCTTCAATAAATGGTGCTGGGAAAACTGGAGGGTTACAAGTAAAGGAATGAAAGTAGAACATTCTTTAACAGGATTCAGAAAAATAAACTCAAAATGGTTTAAAGACCTAAAGGTAAAGCCAGATACTGTAAACTCTAGGAAGCAAACATAGGCAAAACACACTTAGACATAAATCGAAGCAAGATCCTCTCTGATCGACCTCCTAGAGTAATGGAAATAAAAATAAAAGGAAACAAATGGGATCTAACTAAACTCAAAAGCTTTTGCACAGCAAAGGAAATCATAAACAAACTAAAAAGACAACCCACAAAATTGGACAAAATATCTGCAAACGAAGTGACCAAAAAGGGATTAATCCACAAAATATACAAAAAGCTCATGTAGCTCAATACCATAAAAAAAAAACTCAATCACAAAATGAGCAGAAGATCTAAATAGACATTTCTCCAAAAAAGACATACAGATGTCCAAAAAGCACATGAAAAGATGCACAACATTGCTAAATACTAGAGAAATACAAATCAAAACTACAATAAGGTATCGCTTCACACTGGGCAAAATGACCATCATCAAACTTCTAAAAACGATAAATGCAGGAGAGGGTATGGAAGGGAAACCTCCTACACTGTAACTTGATACAACCACTATGGAGAACATTATGGGGGTTCCTTAAAAACTTAAAAATAGAGCTACCATGTGATCCAGCAATCCCAATCCTGGGCATATATCTGGAGAAAACCATACTTTAAAATGATACATGTACCCCATGTTCACTGCAGCACCATTTACAATAGTCAAGTCATGGAAGCAACCTAAATGTCCATTGACAGAGGAATGGATAAAGAAGATGTGGTACATATATGCAATGGAATATTACTCAGCCATACAAAGAATGAAATAATGCCACTTGCAGGAACTTGGATGGAACAAGAGATTATCATACGAGATGAAGTCAGACAGAGGAAGAAAAATATCATATGATATGACTTATAATGTGGATTCTTAAAAAAAATGATACAAATGAACTTATTTACAAAGCAGAAACAGACTCAAAGACGCTGAAAACAGACTTATGGTTACCAAAGAGGAGACATGGGAGAAAGGGATAAATTATGAGTTTCGGATTGATATATAAACACTACTATATAAAATAGATAATAAGGACCTACTGCATATCATAGAGAACTCTATTCAATATTCTGTAAGAAACTATATGAGAAAATAATCTGAAAAGAATTGATACATGTATACGTATAACTAAACCACTTTCCAGTGAGCCTGAAACTAATAGAGCATTGTAAATCAAATATACTCTAACAGAAAATAATAAATTAAAATTAACAAAAAGATCAATATTTCCAGAATCAGCTCTAATTGTACAAACTGAAAACAATGCACACATAAAAGTTGAGGATGCTTTATATGGCAAATTTTCTGAGGACTGAAGCTTGGAGACAGCTTTTCACATAGTTCTGAGGAGCTACTCCTAGGGATAAGGATGGAGAAAAAATATACAGAAGTTTTTCCAAAAAAGATGAGGTAGCAAAAAAATCAAAACATTATTCTGAAGTAAAGAAAAGCAGATATCACAAGTTAAGGAATTTAGGGATTTTCCATGTGGGGAAGATGCGAGAGTCTGGGCTCTTTGAAATCTTACACTTGACACAGATCTTACATATCTAGGGCTAGTATCCTATTTTTCCTCATCCTGAAATATCAGGTCATACCATAGTGGGTAACAACTGTACCTGATGACTGCAACAGCAATCCCATATCTTTACCTTCTGATATTCCACAAAGATCCCAAAAGGGCTACAATAGTGGCTTAATAGCTGGAAGAGGGAACAAAAAGGAACAAGGAAGGAAAGAGATATGGCCTCTTGTGGCCTCTTAAAAGAAGAAACATCAGCCAAGGTAAAGTCTCAGCCATTCAGGCAAGGGGCTGAACCCTGTACAGAGGCCTGTTTTGCGATGCTGAAGTACCCAACTGGGAAGTGGAAAGACAGTAGGGGGCAAGGAGGAAGAACAGGGAAAAAGGAAGGAAGGGCAACCATCTGGTCCACTGAGAATGGCACAGTGGGTGCAAGTGTGGGGCCCTGCGCAGGTGTGCTTTCCTGAATGTAACACTGGGTGGAAGGGTGCGGGGGGGTGTGTGCGTGCCCGAGTGAGTTCAGTAACGTTACGACTTGGTGAACACAGGGAAAGGTGTGAAGCAATGCTGAGAGTAGGGAATCCACCATTTGCTAGCCCCAATCCCTGCCTCTTTTCTCCCTGCATTTTCCCCAAGTAAGTGCCTGATGTTCTCTGATGTTTAATGCCTGGGAAAGATCCCCTTAGGCCCTATCTGACAGGAAGGTGGTGACTTTTGTTTTCCCGGGATGTTTTCCATGTGTTTGGTTTTTCTCACAAATTTCAAGGGTTGGCCTATTTCCTGGGACAGTTTGGCCTACAAGAATGTCTGAAACAGTCACTCCACGCCTCAATTCTAAGAGTCCTTAAGATACTTCAGAGTGTGGAAAATCCCAGGGACGTGGATGTGCTTTCCTTTGGAGTTCCCTGATGTTCGGTCTACACACCTAGGAAGACTTTAGAGGAGCAAAGAAAGGAAATGTTGAGGAAACTGTAAAGAGCCTCAAGATCACCTTCCACATTGGTTTTGCTCCAGGCTCTGAGTGGCAAGGGCATGACATCCTTAAACACTCCGCCACGGTGACCACCTGCATTCCTTTGCATCTTCGGACAAAAAATGTCACCGGCCTTTTCAGTAAACAAAGGTTGTCGCCCTGACATCAGCCCTCAGACACTGCAGCTGCCCCAAAGGTGGCCCCCAAGGGCCATAAAGAAGGAGAAAAGCAGGATACTGGCACTGGACAGTTCAGATGCATATCTAGGAATGATTTCAATGGGCCCAGATTAGTCCATCTTCCATACTTAGAAAAGTGATCAAATCTCTGACTTGAGATGTCTGGGTGTGGTTTTGTTGTTGTAGTTGGTGGTGGTGGTAGTGGTGTGTTTGTTTCATTGTTTTGTTTTTGTGACTAGCAGCAATCTTTTGATATTCCCCGACATGTTTCTATTTTTTCCTCCATTTTTCAACAAAAGCTCCTAAATGGCCTGGCTCCTTCTACTCTTACTTCTTCAGAACCTTACTTCTGAGCTATCTGAGTGGCTGTGGCCCTGGCTGTAGTCCTCACTAAGGTCCCGAGTAAAAGGTACCTCTCAGCTTTTACAATGTGCCTTTTTCTTCCCTCCACGTATCCCAGGCTTCTCTGGATAAAGGCCCTGATCCCTCGTTTCGAGCATCTGCCTGGAAAGGCATCATTCCCTTAAGGTGTTCAGTCGTTCTGCAGAAGTGGTTTGTGAGATATGTGCATGTGTGTGTGTGCGTGTCCGTGTGACTGCGTGAGTGTGTGTGTGTGTGTGTTTAAGGGGGATCCATAATTTCTCCTGCAAGATCTCACGGGTCTTCCAGGGTGAACACTAGGCTACTGTCAAGGGTTAGGGTGAGAAGCAGAGAGATCTCCATGCCAAACCAACCGACCAAGCTCCCGTCTGACACATGACCCTACAAACCCCAAGCCTCAGCACCCCTACCCCTCCTCCCTAAACTCCACCCTCTCCCCAAGGACAAAAATTCACGGGAGCACCTGGAAAAATTGAGCACGACATGTGGACGGGCTCCTGGTGCATAATTGAAGACTGAGAGCATGGCTAGTGAGGCTTTCGGGCAAAAATAAACCGGTGGTGGCGAACCGGCGGACAAATGTATGGGAGGCCAAGTGGCCTTCCCGAAGTAGGCCCACCGGTGTGACACATCCCATCCCCAAAAGTCCCACCCCAGGGCACAAAGGAGTAATCAGGAGTTCCACGGAGGGAGGCAGCCTGGTGGCCTGTTCCGAACACTTGTGACTCCTGTACAGAATGGTTCACAACCTTCGGGACCTCACCGAGATATGCCTGACACTGAACCACTGGATCTTTGTCCCAGTGAAGCATTCAATTTCAAAAGAACAGACGTTGCTCTGTAGGAAGAGATGCGGTGCAGACAAGCAACAAGCCAGGAGGAGTCTGAAGATGCAAAGAAGAAATTGCAAGCCCACTCCTTGGATTTCTGCAGGGTCGTTGTAAGAATTCACAGTGAACCAAAGCAACTAGAGAGTCAAGAACTGCCTAGCTACACTTGCGGGTTTGGCCCAAAGAGTTAAAGTTGGTGAGGGGCGCAGCTGAAGTTGAGATGGGTGCTCTGTGAGCTGGATTATTGTTGGTGATGAGGATATTGGGATACTGGTTCGTCTGTGGCTGCTGCTGTTGCTGTTGCTACTGCTGGTCCTGCAGCTGTTGATGATGATGTTGATGATGATTATGATGGGGAGAAGAAGTAGGAGGAGGAAAGTGATTTGATTGTTTCCCCACCTCCACTCCACGCCGTCCACTGTCTGGAAGCTAAAGGTAGCCCAGGAAGGATTGTTAGGGGCAGGGAAAGGGGAGACTGCCATTTCTGGAGCCACAGTACCATCCCGCGGAATGTGTTATGTGAAAAGCCCAGGCAGCAGAGACCTATCTTCTGCCCTCTGTAGGGATCAGCGGGGCTGTGCTGCATCTCCTGTGCTATGTCCAATGTGTAGGAAGTCACCACCATGGGATTGCAGAGGGCTTAGAAGGCCCCGTGCCTGCCAGTGGGACCCTGGAGGAAAAGAAGAAGCTCTGGGAGCCCCGGACACAGCAGGCAGCTAACGGAGAGATCTGCCCAGGGAGCACAGCTTACCCTGTCACCAATTTTGGGGGTGGGTCCAGAGGAATTCTGCAAATTTTCCTCCGCCGTTACTGCTGGAGAGTGCCGGGATGCCCTGTCTGCAGCTGCACAGGTATCAAGTGGTCCCTTTCCTCACAGGGAGCTGAGGGGCTTAGAGGTTCTGAGGTCGGGTCCAGTTGCACTTGGCTATGCCAGGGTCAGATATCTCGGGCTGGCCCTGGGATTTCTGAGCAGCTTCCCAAGCTGTGGATCCAGGGTCAGGTCTCCCGCAGAGAACACAGAAGAAGGAAAGGCCAGGAAACCACTGGCCACGTGCACCATAGGACAGCACACGACAGAACCACCATCCCCCGACGTCCCAACTGGGCAAGTTCCTTCCAGCTTTGTGGCTGTCTCCATCCCCTGAGACTTGGTAACTGACTGTGACTGAAACCATCTCCCCTTGGTGGCAGTATGGAATCATCAATGCCAACTAAGCGCCTAACCCTGCCACCACGACACCATCAGGACTTCGACATCCTCCCCTTCATAGGTAAAAGCAAAAGCAAAAGCAAACCAACAAGACAGTCCCTTGAAGGAGGAGAGAAAAGGAAAGAAAGCAGCCACCCACCGGCACCCACATGGAGCACCAAATGCACAGGACGAAAGGACCACTGGCCACGAGGCTGGATACCATGCAGTCCTTTCCACTTCCTTTCCTCCAACCCCCCTTTTTTTACTCCTGCTCTTGGGAGAAGTAAAGGCGAACGTTATACCAAGCGACCTGGCTGGCTGACTTTGCCTAAGGGTTTAAATCACAGGATTTCTCCCAGAACAGGTGGCGGCCACCATGCTTGTGGCGAAAACCACACTGTCTTGCAAGTCACTTTGTTGCAGAACTCCGCTTCCCTTTCAAGGCCTGGAGCTTCAGCTTGAGGCCACCAACTTGGTCTCTCCCAACACAGCAGGCAGAAGTGGATGTCCATCCTGGACGTTCCCCCAAAAGGCAGTGGCAAAGACTGACGCTGGGCAGGCTAGACTTGCCCTAACACAGGAAACTTGGAAGGCCAACAAACATCGCCTAGTCACAGGGCCCCACACAAGGCCGTGATGCTCTGGAGGATGGGCACAGACCATGCTCCCACTTGCAGAACCCATTTATCTGGCTAAACAAGGGAAGATTCACGTTTACACTGGCAGATTGGGCCCACCAGCTGACAGACGACTATTTCGTGGAACACAGAATGGCTGCGTGTCCCTTTTTGAGAGCCCTAAGGGAATGCATGTTTCAGCCATTCTCAGAGTACTTGCTGCAGGCAAGGGGTGGGGGTGGGGTCGGGGAGACTGGTGCGAGGGTATATAGGAAAGCACAGGTGACAGCATGTGTCAGTATGTTTGTCGTTGTGTGAGGTTGTGCTCTGTGAGCTGGCGTAGGAAGAGAGGGTGTGTGTGTGTGTGACTCTGTGTGTGTGTGTGTGTGTGTGTGTGTGTGTGTCTCTGTCTGCGTGAGAGCTCGAGCATATGCTCTCACACCTGTCAAAGGTGATTGCCTGCCCGTGGGCATGCGTTCCTGTGTGTATCCGGCTGTGGGAGCCTGATTGCCTGGTCTTCTGAGCGGCGGCCAGCACCAACCTGCCTGGGCTTGTGGACAGGGAGGCGACCGCCCGTAAGTAATACAGTGAAATGTACACTGTTCGGATCACGCCATTGGATTGGGAAACAACTGCAAGCAGGAGCAACTTCAGGAGGCCCCTGCTGGCTCACGTTTGAACTTAATGGGCTTCCATAAGGAGAACAACTGCACGGAATGGAAAGTCAAGAGATAATTTTACAAGACTTGAGTTCATCATGCTGTATCATTGTAAAATAACTCCTGGATCTTCTTTGGTTTTGTTGATGTTCAGTTTTCTGGGTTTGTCTGCAGGATGACAATGACCTCTACCACTGGATAAGGGAAAAGATGTAGAGGAGGAAGGGGAGTCCAAACTGAACCACCCGACTGCCTTCTCCTACACTTGTGCCTCCCCCTTAAACAAACAGCAGACGTGTGAGGAGGACACTGAGAACACTAGGCCAGCACAGAATAGACAGTGAAAGGAATAGAGGGGAGCAGAAACTGACCACCACCACCACTACCATCACCATCACCACCACCTCCAGCACCATCGCCACGAACACCACCATCGTTGCCATGGAACCAGTGCAGGGGCAATTCACTGTGTATCTTTCGCAACATGAACAGGGAGGGAGAGGGAAACACAAGATACCGGGAGACCAAAGGACACAACACCAGGCAACACCTTGACCTGGGCAGGGTGGAGGGGGCTGGTCCCTCCTGAGTGCCATCAAAGGCTCCGACTCAGAAGTAGGCATGCAAGGCATACAGAAGGCAAAAGGAGAGGCAGAGCCACCTTCTGACGCCCTGAGTATGTCATGTGTACACTGCAAAGGGCCAAAGAGCCCCGGGATGCACTCACGACACGGAAACATTAGGTAGAACACTGGGAACTCTAGGTTAATAGGGGGAGGTAAGGGACACGAGAGGGGTGTGGTAATCTCCGATGGCAAATAAAGGATGGCTGTGAGGGAATGCACCTTGCCCACCGAGTCCACGGGGTCATTTTCCGTTCCACAGGGAAAATATATGTATTGGACACCTTGAGCTTCCCAGGCACGCACCCAACCGTGCCTTTTGTCCAGAGAGAAGAACTGAAAGTAAGGCATTGACTGGAAGGCACGAGCCAAAAGTGGAGAGCATACTGAAATCAAAAGAAAGAACCATAATGGAGGTGAAGCATGAAGGCGATCCCCAGGGCACTGTGTCCCAAGTTGGCAGATGGAACCGGCCAAAGCCTCCTGGGGCTTCCTGAGGGAAGAGCCGTCAGCCAAGGCTAAGTCTCAGCCACTCAGGCAAGGGGCAGAAGCGTGTCCAGGGAGAGGCCTGTTTGGCGATGCTGTAGTGCCCAACTGGGAAGTGGAAATAGCAACAGAAAAGGGCAAGGAGGAAGAACAGGGAACAAGGAAGGTAGGGCAACCGTCGGGTCCACGGAGACGGGCAGAGTGGGTACCAGTGCGGGGGCCTGCGCAGGCGTGCTGCCCTGAATGTGACCATGTGAGGGGTGGTGGGGGCGTGCGTGCGCGAGCCCGAGTGATTTCAGTAATATTAAGCCCTGGCGAACACAGGCAAGGGTGTGAAGCGATGCTGAGAGTAGGGGTTCCACCACGTGCTGCTCCCAATCCCTGCCCTCCTTCCTCCCTGCATTTCCCCCAAATCAGTGTCCGATGTGCCCTGATGTTTCATGCCTGGGAAAGATCCCCCTTAGGCCCTACCCGACAGGAAGGTGGTGACTTTTGTGGTCGCGGGATGTTTTCGTGTGTTTGTTTTTTCTCACCAATTTCAAAGGTGGGCCTACTTCCTGGGACAGCTTGGCCTACAAGAATGTCCCAAACAGACACTCCACTCCTCAATTCTAAGAGTCCTTCAGATACTTCAGCGTGTGCGAAATCCCTGGGACGTGGATGTGCTTTCCCTTGGAGCTCCTCCTGCTCGCTCTGCACACCTAGGAAGACTTTGGAGGAGCAAAGAAAGGAAACGTTGAGGAAACTGTAAGGAGCCTCACGATCACCTTCCACATTGGTCTCGCGCCAGGCTCTGGGTGGCATATGGGCATGACATCCTTAAACACTCACGCCACGGTGACCGCCTGCTTTGCTTTGCATCTGCGGACACAAAATGTCACCAGCCTCTTCAGGAAACAAAGGTTGTGGCCCTGCCATCGGCACTCACACACTGCCTCTGCCCCCAAGGGTGGTCCCCGAGGGCAATTCAAGATGGAGAAAAGCAGGATAGTAGTCCTGGAAAGTTCAGATGCATACCTAGGAATGATTTCAATGGACCAAGACTCTTGTGTCTTCCCATGATTAGAAAAGCACTCAAATCTCTGACTTGAGATGTTCTGGGTGAGGTGTTGCTGTTGTTGTTGTTGTTGTTGTTGTTGTTGTTCGTGGTGGTGCTGGTGCTGTGTTTATTTCATTGTATTGTTTTTTGTCTTTGTGATTAGCAGCAATCTTTGGGTATTCCCCGACATGTTTCTATTTTTTCCTCTTTTATTCAACGAAAACTCCTACATAGCCTGGCTCCTTCCTCCCGTACTAATTCAAAACCTTTCCATAGCACTTTGTGAGTGGCTGTCGCCGTGTCTGTAGTCCTCAGTAAGATCCCCGAATAAAAGGTTCCTCTCAGCTTTTACGTTGGACCTTTTTCTGCTCTCTACACATCCCAGTCGGCTCTGGATAAAGGCCCTGATCCCTCGTTTTGAGGCTCTGCCTGGAAATGCATCATAGGGTTAGGGTTAGGGTTAGGGTTAGGGTTAGGGTTAGGGTTAGGTTTAGGGTTAAGGTTGGGGTTGGGGTTGGGGTTGTGGTTAGGGGTTAGGTTTAGGGTTAGGGTTAGGGTTAGAGGTAAGGTTAGGGTTTTAGTTAGGGTTAGGGGTTAGGGTTAGGGTTAGAGTTAGGGTTAGTGTTAGGGTTAGGGATAGAGTTAGGTTTATGGTTATGGTTATGGTTAGGGTTAGGGTTAGGGAACGGGTACGGTTTATGGTACAGGTTAGGGTACGACAACGGTTTAGGGTAAGCGTACGTGTTAGGATACGGGTTAGTGTTACTGTACGGATTAGGATTATGGTTCGGGTTAGGGTAAGGATTAGGGTAAGCGTTAGTGTTAATGTTAGGGATAGGGTTAGGGAACGGGTACGGTTTAGGGTGCAGGTTAGTGTACGACATCGGTTTAGGGTTAGCGTACGTGTTAGAGTACGGGTTAGTATTAGTGTACGGGTTAGAATTAGGGTACGGGTTAGGGTAAGGCTTCAGGTAAGGTTTAGGGTTACGTTTAAGGTTAGGGTTAGGGAACGGGTACGGTTTAGGGTAGAGGTTAGGGTATGACAACGGTTTAGGGTTAGCGTACGTGTTAGGGTACGGGTTAGGGTAGTTGTTAGGGTACGGGTACGGGTTAGGGTTATGGTTAGGGAACGCGTACGGGTGACGGTTAGGGTTAGAGTTAGGGTTAGGGAACGGGTACGGTTTAGGGTACAGGTTAGTGTACGACAACGGTTTAGGGTTAGCGTAAGTGTTAGGGTACGGGTTAGTGTTAGTGTACGGGTTAGGACGAGGGTACGGTTTAGGGTAAGGCTTCGGGTAAGGTTTAGGGTTAGGGTTAGGGTTTCGGGTACAGGTTACTGTACGACAACGGTTTAAGGTTAGCGTAAGTGTTAGGGTACGGGTTAGTGTTAGTGTACGGGTTAGGATTAGGGTACGGGTTAGGGTAAGCCTTCGGGTAAGGTGTTGAGTGGTTCTTCAGAAGTGGTTTCTGAGATTGTGCATGTCCTTTCCGTGTGTGAGTGTGTGCGTGTGTGTGTGTGTGTGTGCGTGTGTGTGTGTGCGCGCGCGCGTGTTTACCGGGGATCCATAATTGCCCCTGCAAGATCTCACGGGTCTTCCAGTGAGAACACTAGGCCAGTGTCAGAGGTTAGGTTGAGAAGCAGAGAGATCTCCATGCCAAAGCAAGCCAAAAAGCTCCCTTCTTCCACATGACCCTCCAAACCCCAAGACCCACTTCCCCTCCCCCTCCGCCCTGTATTCCACCTTCTCCCAAAGGATAAAAATTCACAGGGGCACCTGGAAAGAATTGAGCATGACATGTGGACGGGCTTCTGGCGCAGAACTGAAGCCTGAGAGCCTGGCTAGCGAGGCCTGCGGGAAGAAAGACCCCGGTGGTAGCGAACTTGTGGACAAATGTAGTCGAGGCCAAGTGGCCTTCCCCAAGTAGGCCCACCGGTGCGACCCATGCCATCCCCAAAAGTCCCACCCCTGCGCACAAAGGATGCTCGGGGTTTCCACGCAGGGATGCAGCACGGTGGTCACCTCTGCACCCTTGTGACTCAAGTAAAGAAGGGTTCACAACCTTCGGAACCTTCCCGGGATGTGTCTGCCACTGAGCCACAGGATCTTTGTCCCAGTGAAGCACTCAACTTGAGCAGAACAGCGGTTGCTCCCTAGGAAGTGATGCGGTGCAGACAAGCCACAGGACAGGAGTCAGAAGATACAAAGAAGAAACTGCAAGCTCACTGGTGGGATCTCTGCAGTGTCGTCGACAGCGGCGTTCACTGTGAACCAGGGCATCAAGGGAATCAAGAACTGCCTAGCTACACTTGCGGGTTTGGTGGAAAGTGGCCAAGTTGGTGAAGAGCCCAGCTGAAGGTGACATGGGTGGTCGGTGAGCTGGACTATGGATGGGGATGAGGATAATGGGATATTGGTGCCTCTGTGGCTGCTGCTGCTGCTGCTGTTGATGATGATGATAATGATGATGATGATGATGGGGAGAAGGAGGAGGAGGAGGTGGAGGAGGACGAGGACGAGGACCAGGACGAGGACGAGGACGAGGACGAGGACGAGGACGAGGAAGGTGATCTAATAGTTTCACAGCCACCACTACACACCGTCCACTGTTTGGAAGTTAAAGGCAGGCGCGGAAGGCTCGGTGGGGGTAGGGAAAGGGGAGACTGCCATTTCTGGAGCCACAGTGCCATCCAGCGGAATGCGTTATGTGAAAAGCCCAGGCAGCCGAGCTGTGTCTTCTGCCCTGCGCAGGGAACCGCGAGGCTGTGCTGGGCAGAATGGGTTCTGCCCAAGGCGCAGGAGGTCTCCTCCACGGGGTTTCAGAGGCCTGTGAGGGCGCCGTGCGCGCCAGTGCGACCCTGTGTGGAAAATCATGAGCCCTCGGGGCCCCGGACACAGCAGGCAGTTCCCGGACTGTCCAGCCCAGGGAGCGGAGCTTCCCCCGTCAGCCATTTTGGGGGTGGGCCCAGAGCAACTCTGCAACTTTTCCTCCGGTGTCCCTGCTGGGGAGTGCCGGGGTGCCCTGCCTGCGGCCGCACTGGGGTCACGTGGCCCCCTTCCTCACCGGAAGCTGAGGGTCTTAGAGGTCCTGGAGCCGGGGCCATTTGCACCGGGCACTCCCAGGGGCGGCCATCTCGTGCTGCCCCTGGGGTTTCTGAGGGCCTTGCCCAGCTGCACAACCAGGGTCCAGTCCCCCGCCGAGAGCACACATGAAGGCACGGCCCGGAGCCCATTGCCCATGTGCACCCTCAGGACAACACACCCACCCCAGCCCCACGCCGCGCCGTCCCCACTGGGCCAGTTGCTTCCAGCCCTGTGGCTGTCTCCATCCCTTGAGACCTGGTAACTGGCTTTGAGCGAAACCATCTCCGCTTGGTGGCAGTATAGCTCCATCCAGGCCAACTAAGCGCCTAACCCTGCCCCCACTACATCATCAGGCCTGGGTTCTCCTCCCCTTCTAATGTAAAACCCAAAGCAAAACCAAACCAACACAGACAGTGCCACGAAGGAGGAGAGAAAAGGAAAGAAAGCAACCACCCACCGGCACCCACGCGGACCACCAAATGCACAGGACGAAAGGACCACTGACCACGAGGCTGGACCCCCTGCAGTCCTTTCCACTTCCTTTCCTCCAAACCCCCTTTTTCTTGACTCCTGCTCTTGGGAGAAGTAAAAGGCAAAGGATACACCAAGCGACCTGGCTGGGTGACATGGCCTGAGTGTCTAAATCACAGGATTTCTCCTGGACCAGGTGGCAGCCACCTTACTGGTGGCGAAAACCTCGCTGGCTTGCAAGTCACTTTGTTGCAGGACTCCGCTTCCCTTTCAAGGCCCGGAGCTTCGGCTTGAGGCCACCACCTCGGGCTGGCCCAACAGTGCAGCCAGAAGTGGCTGGCCCAACCCGGAGGCGCCCCCAACATGGGGTGCCAAGGACTGGCTCTGGGCGGGCTGGCCTTGCCCTCACACAGGAACCTTGCAAGGCTAACAAACATCGCCAGTCACAGAGCCCCACACAGGACCTTGCTTCTCTTGAGGATGGGCACAGACTCTGCTCCCACTTGGAGACCCCATTTATCTGGCTAAACAAGGGACGTTTCAGGTTTACACTGGCAGCTTGGGCCCACCTGCTGACCGACGACTATCACCTGGAACACAGAGTGGCTGCGTGTCCCTTTTTGAGAGCCCCTCTGGGAATGCGTGTTTCAGCCATTCTCAGAGTACTTGCTGCGGTCAGGGGGTGGGGTGGGGGTGGGGTGGGGGGAGACAGGTGCGAGGGTATAGAGGAAAGCACAGGTGACAGCGTGTGTCAGTATGTTTGTGGTTGTGTGAGGGTGTGCTGTGTGTGGCGGGGTAGGAAGATAGGGTGTGTGTGTGTGTGTGTGTGTGCGTGTGTGTGTGTTTGTCTGTGTGTGTGTGTACTCGAGCCCATGCTCTCACACCTGTCTAAGGTGCTTGCCTGCCCGTGGGCATGTGTTGCCGTGGGTATCCGGCTGTGGGTGCTTGATTGCCTGGTCTTCTGAGCGGCGGCCAGCACCAACCTGCCTGGGCTTGTGGACAGGGAGGCGACCGCTCGTAAGTAATACAGTGAAATGTACACTGTTCGGATCACGCCATTGGATTGGGAACCAACGGCAAGCAGGGTGCAACTTGAGGGGGCCCCTGCTGGCTCACGTTTGGACTTGAAGGGCTTCCATAAGGAGAACAACTGCACCGAATGGAAAGTCAAGAGATAATTTTGCAAGCCTCGAGTTCGTCATGCTGTTTCACTGCGAAGTAACTCCTAGATCTTGTTTGGTTTTGTTGGTGTTTAGTTTTCTGGGTTTTCCCGGAGGGTGACAATGCCCTCCACCGCTGGAGAAGGGAAAAGATGTCGAGGAGGAAGGGGAAGAGGCCGAAGTGAACCACACGACTGCCTTCTCCTACACTCGTGCCTCCCCCTTAACCAAAGAGCAGACGTGCGAGGAGGACGCTGAGGACACTAGGCCAGCTCAGAATAGACAGTGAAAGGAATAGAGGGAAGCAGTAACTGACCACCACCACCACCACCACCACCACCGTCACCATCACCACCACCTCCACCACCGTAGCCACGACAAGCACGAGCGTTGCCGTGGATCCAGTGCAGGGGCGCTTCACTGTGTATCTTTTGCAACATGCACAGGGAGTGACAGGGAGACACAAGCTGCCGGCAGACCAAAGGACAGGCCACCAGGCAGCCCCTTGACCTGGGCATGGCGGCGGGGGCGGCGTGGGGGTCCCTCCTGAGTGCCATTAAGGGCTCCGACTCAGCAGTGGGCCCGCCGGGCCTACAGAAGGCAAAAGGAGAGGTAGAGCCACCTCTGACACCCTGAGTATGTCATGGGTACACTGCAAAGGGCCAGAGAGCCTCGGGATGCACTCAGGGCACTCAGGAAAGGTTAGGTAGAACCCTGGGAACTCTAGGTTACTAAGGGGAGGTAAGGGACACGAGAGGGGTGAGGTAATCCCCGATGGCAATTAAGGGATGGCTGTGAGGGAATGCCCCTTACTCTCCTAGTCCACGGGGGCATTTTCCCTTGCACAGGGAAAGTACACGTATTGGCCATGTTGAGCTTCCCAGGCACGCTCCCAACCGTGCCTTTTGTCCAGAGGGAAGAACTGAAAGTAAGGCATTGAGTGGAAGGCAGGAGCCGAAAGCGGAGAGCAAACAGAAATCAAAAGAAGGAACCATAATGGAGGTGAAGCATGAAGGCGATCCCCAGGGCACACTGTGTCCCAAGTTGGCAGATGGAACCGGCCGAAGCCTCCTGGGGCTTCCTGAGGGAAGAGCCGTCAGCCAAGGCTAAGTCTCAGCCACTCAGGCAAGGGGCAGAAGCGTGTCCAGGGAGAGGCCTGTTTGGCGATGCTGTAGTGCCCAACTGGGAAGTGGAAATAGCAACAGAAAAGGGCAAGGAGGAAGAACAGGGAACAAGGAAGGTAGGGCAACCGTCGGGTCCACGGAGACGGGCAGAGTGGGTACCAGTGCGGGGGCCTGCGCAGGCGTGCTGCCCTGAATGTGACCATGTGCGGGGTGGTGGGGGCGTGCGTGCGCGAGCCCGAGTGATTTCAGTAACATTAAGCCCTGGCGAACACAGGCAAGGGTGTGAAGCGATGCTGAGAGTAGGGGTTCCACCACGTGCTGCTCCCAATCCCTGCCCTCCTTCCTCCCTGCATTTCCCCCAAATCAGTGTCCGATGTGCCCTGATGTTTCATGCCTGGGAAAGATCCCCCTTAGGCCCTACCCGACAGGAAGGTGGTGACTTTTGTGGTCGCGGGATGTTTTCATGTGTTTGTTTTTTCTCACCAATTTCAAAGGTGGGCCTACTTCCTGGGACAGCTTGGCCTACAAGAATGTCCCAAACAGACACTCCACTCCTCAATTCTAAGAGTCCTTCAGATACTTCAGCGTGTGCGAAATCCCTGGGACGTGGATGTGCTTTCCCTTGGAGCTCCCTCCTGCTCGCTCTGCACACCTAGGAAGACTTTGGAGGAGCAAAGAAAGGAAACGTTGAGGAAACTGTAAGGAGCCTCACGATCACCTTCCACATTGGTCTCGCGCCAGGCTCTGGGTGGCATATGGGCATGACATCCTTAATCACTCACGCCACGGTGACCGCCTGCTTTGCTTTGCATCTGCGGACACAAAATGTCACCAGCCTCTTCAGGAAACAAAGGTTGTGGCCCTGCCATCGGCACTCACACACTGCCTCTGCCCCCAAGGGTGGCCCCCGAGGGCAATTCAAGATGGAGAAAAGCAGGATAGTAGTCCTGGAAAGTTCAGATGCATACCTAGGAATGATTTCAATGGACCAAGACTCTTGTGTCTTCCCATGATTAGAAAAGCGCTCAAATCTCTGACTTGAGATGTTCTGGGTGAGGTGTTGCTGTTGTTGTTGTTGTTGTTGTTGTTGTTGTTCGTGGTGGTGCTGGTGCTGTGTTTATTTCATTGTTTTGTTTTTTGTCTTTGTGATTAGCAGCAATCTTTGGGTATTCCCCGACATGTTTCTATTTTTTCCTCTTTTATTCAACGAAAACTCCTACATAGCCTGGCTCCTTCCTCCCGTACTAATTCAAAACCTTTCCATAGCACTTTGTGAGTGGCTGTCGCCGTGTCTGTAGTCCTCAGTAAGATCCCCGAATAAAAGGTTCCTCTCAGCTTTTACGTTGGACCTTTTTCTGCTCTCTACACATCCCAGTCGGCTCTGGATAAAGGCCCTGATCCCTCGTTTTGAGGCTCTGCCTGGAAATGCATCATAGGGTTAGGGTTAGGGTTAGGGTTAGGGTTAGGTTTAGGGTTAAGGTTGGGGTTGGGGTTGGTGTTGTGGTTAGGGGTTAGGTTTAGGTTTAGGGTTAGGGTTAGAGGTAAGTTTTGGGTTTTAGTTAGGGTTAGGGGTTAGGGTTAGGGTTAGAGTTAGGGT
>NW_020838052.1:2747374-2752519 GCF_003676395.1 Aethalodelphis obliquidens | reverse complement strand
ACTGAAGCCTGAGAGCCTGGCTAGCGAGGCCTGCGGGAAGAAAGACCACGGTGGTAGCGAACTTGTGGACAAATGTAGTCGAGGCCAAGTGGCCTTCCCCAAGTAGGCCCACCGGTGCGACCCATGCCATCCCCAAAAGTCCCACCCCTGCGCACAAAGGATGCTCGGGGTTTCCACGCAGGGATGCAGCGCGGTGGTCACCTCTGCACCCTTGTGACTCAAGTAAAGAAGGGTTCACAACCTTCGGAACCTTCCCGGGATGTGTCTGCCACTGACCCACGGGATCTTTGTCCCAGTGAAGCACTCAACTTGAGCAGAACAGATGTTGCTCCCTAGGAAGTGATGCGGTGCAGACAAGCCACAGGACAGGAGTCAGAAGATACAAAGAAGAAACTGCAAGCTCACTGGTGGGATCTCTGCAGTGTCGTCGACAGCGGCGTTCACTGTGAACCAGGGCATCAAGGGAATCAAGAACTGCCTAGCTACACTTGCGGGTTTGGTGGAAAGTGGCCAAGTTGGTGAAGAGCCCAGCTGAAGGTGACGTGGGTGGTCGGTGAGCTGGACTATGGATGGGGATGAGGATAATGGGATATTGGTGCCTCTGTGGCTGCTGCTGCTGCTTCCGTTGATGATGATGATAATGATGATGATGATGATGATGGGGAGCAGGAGGAGGAGGAGGAGGAGGAGGTGAAGGAGCACTGAGACGAGGACGAGGATGAGGACGAGGGTGAGGACGAAGAGGATGAAGGTGATTTAAGAGTTTCACAGCCATCACTACACACCGTCCAGTGTTTGGAAGCGCTCCAATCTCTGTCTTGTGATGTCTGGGTGAAGTTTTTTTGTTGTTGTTGTTCGTGGTGATGGTGTTGCTGGTGGTGGTGGTGTTCTGTTTATTTCATTGTTTTGTTTTTTAAAATTAGCAGCAATCTTTTGATATTCTGTGACATTTTTAAATTTTTTCTTCTTTTTTCAATAATAACTCCTAAATAGCCTTCTCCTTCTTCCCATACTTCTTCAGAAGCTTTCCACAGCACTTTGTGAGTGGCTGTCGCCGTGTCTCTAGTCCTCAGTTAGGTTCCTGAATAAAAGGTTCCTCTCTTCTTTTACGTTGTGCGTTTTTCTTCTCTCCACACATCCCAGTCGGCTGTGGATAAGGCCCTGATCCTTCATTTTGACCCTCTGCCTGGAAACGTATCATTCCCTTAAGGTGTTGAGTGGTTCTTTAGAAGTGATATGTGAGATGTGTGCATGTGTGTGTGTGCGTGTCCGTTCGTGAGTGTGTGAGATTTCGAGTGTGTGTGTGTGTGTGTGTTTACCGGGTATTCATAATTTCCCATGCAGGTTCTTACGGGTCTTCGTGGGAGAACTCTAGGCTAGTGTCAGGGGTTCGTTTGAGAAGCAGAGAGATCTCCATGCCAAACCAACCCAAAAAGTTCCCTTTTTCCACATGACCCTCCAAACCCCATGCCCCAGTTCCCCTCCCCCTCCTCCCTTAACTGCAACGTCTCTCCAAGGATAAAAATTCACGGGGGCACCTGGAAGAATTGAGCATGACATGTGGACGGGCTTCTGGTACAGAACTGAAGCCTGAGAACATGGCTAGCGAGGCCTACGGGAAGAAAGACCCCGGTGGTAGCCAACTTTTGGACAAATGTAGGCGAGGCTAAGTGGCCTTCCCAAAATAGACCCACCTGTGTGACCCGTGCCATCCCCAAAAGTCCCACCCCTGCATACAAAGGATGCTTGGGGTTTCCACGCAGGGATGCAGTGTGGTGACCTCTTCTGGATCCTTGTGATTCAAGTAAAGAAGTGTTTACAACCTTCGGAACCTTGCCGGGATGTGCCTGCCACTGACGCATCGGATCTTTGTCCCAGTGAAGCACTCAACTTGAGCAGAACAGAGGTTGCTCCCTAGAATGAGAGGCGGTGCAGACAAGCCACAGGCCAGGAGTCAGAAGATACAAAGAAGAAACTGCAATCTCACTGGTTGGATCTCTGCAGTGTCGTCTGCAGCGGCGCTCACAGTGAACCAGGGCATCAAGGGAATCAAGAACTGCCTAGCTACACTGCAGGTTTCGCAGTAAGTGGCCAATTTAGTGAGGAGCCCAGCTGAAGGTGCCATGGGTGGTCTGTGAGCACAGCTATGGATGGGGATGAGGATAATGGGATATTGGTGCCTGTGTGGCTGCTGCTGCTGCTGCTGTTGATGGTGATGATAATGGTGATGATGATGATGATGGGGAGGAGGAGGAGGAGGAGGTGGAGGAGGAGTAGGGGGAGGAGGGGGGAGGAGGAGCAAGGTGATGTAATTGTTTCACAGCTACCACTACAGACTGTCCACTGGAAGTTAAAGGCAGGCACGGAAGGCTCGGTGGGGGCAGCGAAAGGGAGACTGCCATTTCTGGAGCCACAGTGCCATCCGGCGGAATGCGTTATGTGGAAAGCCCAGGTAGCCGAACTGTGTCTTCTGCCCTGCGCAGGGAACCGCGAGGCTGTGCTGGGCAGAATGGGTTCTGCCCAAGGCGCAGGAGGTCTCCTCCACGGGGTTTCAGAGGCCTGTAAGGGCCCCGTGCGCGCCAGTGCGACCCTGTGGGGAAAATTATGAGGTCTCGGGGCCCCGGACACAGCAGGCAGCTCCTGGACTGTCCAGCCCAAGGAGCGGAGCTTCCCCCGTCAGCCATTTTGGGGGTGGGCCCAGAGCAACTCTGCAACTTTTCCTCCGGTGTCCCTGCTGGGGAGTGCCGGGGTGCCTTGCCTCCGGCCACAGTGGAATCATGTGGCCCCTTTTTTCACTGGCACCTGCACAGAATGGAAAGTCTATAGATGTTTTTACTCATGGAACACAGAAGTGCTGATGTTCACTTTTGAGCGCTCCTGTTGGAATATGTGTTTGCTATTTGTGCTTGTTCGGCTTGTTTATTCTTGTGTGTGAATTTTTGGTAGACATTTTGTTTTTGTGAATGGTTGTGTGGGTTTTCAAAAAGTGATTTTTTGTTTTAGTTTTTTAGTGGTATGATATGTTTTTTTTTTTTTTTTTTTGAGTTCATGTGTTCCTCGTTCTTGTTTGAGAAATAGACTGTTTTTAATTGTGGTTGTTTTTGATTGTAGAGGTCTCATTATGAACAATATTAAATGCTTTTTCAGTTCTTCAATTCAGGAATGGTCTTTAAATGTTCATAGTGTAAGTTATGTTTTTCTTTTTTTTGTTTCTCCCTTATTCTTATCTCCTCATTCTCCTTTAGATATAAGGAAAGAAAACTTTGATAAAATATTGTGTCGGCTTAAAATTTATTCGGGTTTTTCTTCAAGATATACGGGAAAATCTGAAGGAACATTTTGGCCAACCCTGTAGCTCGTATGTTGTTCAAACAATTTAAAGAGTAGTACCATATGATGCAACAATCCCACTTGTAAGTATATATCGAAAACAAATTAAATTATTGTGTGTAAGATACATCTCTATTCCCAGGTTCATTGTAATATTATTCACATTTGTCAAGTATGAAATAACCCATGTGTCAGTTGTATGATTGTTGGATGAAGAAAAGAAAAATGTATATACATTTTTAAAATGGAAACTTATTTAGCCTTCAAATAAGGAAAATCCTGTCGTCTCTGCTAATGTTGTTAATCTGGAACATGTTATGCTAATTGTAATAATCCATATACAGAATTATAAATACTGCATGATTTCACTTGTATGTGGAATCTACAAAGGCTGAACTTATAGATGCAGTGGGTAGAATGGTGGTCATCAGGCACCTTAGTTTTGGGGAAATGGGGATATGTCAGTCACAGGCTATAAGGTTTTCATCTGTAAGGTTAATGATTCTGGATATCTAATATATAGCACCATGACTATAGTTAATAATCATTGAAATTAATATACTAAAATATATATATATATATTTAGTATATTCTTGAAATTTGGTAAGAGAATAGAACATAAACTTTAAATTAAGTCTGTGCGGTGATGAATGTGTTAATTGTCTTGATAATTATTTTACAAGGTATGGAATATTACTCTTTAGTCTTTAAATATATGTAACTGTGATTTGTCAAAATAAGGAAAACATTGAAAAAAAATTAATGCAACATGAAATGTTATATACAGTCTTCCTTCGATATTTATAGGACCCCCCCAGATGTATAGAAATATGGGGATGTTCACATCCTTTATATAAAATGGTGTAGTATTTGTCTGTAACTTAAGCATAAACTCAGGAATACCTTATAACATCTCTAAATTACTTATAATACCAAATACAATGCAAATGCTATGTAAAAATTTGTTGGTGAGGGGTAAATACAAGTTTTACTTTTTGGAACTTTGTGGAAATTTTTCTCCCCAATATTTTCAGTCCTCAGCTGGTTTAATCCTTGGATGTGGAACCCACCAATACTGAGGGCCAACTGTATCCTAAGTGGACAACAAATTCTAATGTGGGAAAGTATTAGCATATTACATCCAATATTTCTTCACCAATGCATTCTCATACTACCCATGTGTGAGAGAGCTATTCTTACTTAAAATTAGTATCATTAATATTTAAAATAATAGTCAGTCTTACAGGGGTCATATGAGGATCTCCTTTTTAAATCATTTTTACCACCCAAGCACTAACATGTGTCTAGAGACAGTCTAGATTCTTTTAAATTTTAACATCTTACATATGGGCTTCCCTGGTGGCACAGTGGTTAAGAATCTGCCTGCCAATGCAGGGGACACGGGTTCGAGCCCTGGTCTGGGAAGACCCCACATGCCGCGGAGCAACTAAGCCCGTGCACCACAACTACTGATCCTGTTCTCTAGAGCCCGCGAGCCACAACTACTGAAGGCCGTGTGCCTAGATACCGTGCTCTGCAACAAGAGAAGCCACGACAATGAGAAGCCCGCGCACCGCAACGAAGAGTAGCTCCCGCTCACTGCAGCTAGAGAAAGCCCTTGCACAGCAACGAAGACCCAACACAGCCCAAAATAAAAACAAATAAATAAATTTATTTTAAAAATCTTACATATATTTTAATTTTTCCACTTGTCTGTCATTTTCTTTTCACAAACTCCACTAATGTATTGGTTTCTCTTTCACTATGAGATTATTTTTGACATATTTTAACTTTTTTTTTTTTTTTTTTTTTTTT
>NW_020838052.1:2660594-2747274 GCF_003676395.1 Aethalodelphis obliquidens | reverse complement strand
TTAACTTTTTTTTTTTTTTTTTTTTTGCGGTATGCGGGCCTCTCACTGTTGTGGCCTCTCCTGTTGCGGAGCACAGGCTCCACACGCGCAGGCTCAGCGGCCATGGCTCATGGGCCCAGCCGCTCTGCGGCACGTGGGATATTCCTGGGCCGGGGCACGAACCCGTGTACCCTGCATCGCCAGGCGGACTCTCAACCACTGTGCCACCAGGGAAGCCCACATATTTTAACTTTTGACATGACTTTAACTCTTTCCTATTAGCTGGCCTTTTCTTATGGCATTTTGCAGAATAAATATTCTCATATTTTATCTTGTTAAATATGTTATTTTTTGTCTTTTTGGACTTCTGATTTATGTATCAGACTTGTGAGTATTCTTTTCCAAATGAAGAGTTATTTATTATTTTATTTCCTCTTTTATTCAACTGTGGTGAAATTCAAGTATCATGAAATTAACTATTTTATTTTATTTAAGAATTTATTTATTTATTTATTATTTATTTATTTTTGTCTGTGTTAGGTCTTCATTGCTGCGTGTGGGCTTTCTCTAGTTGCAGCGAGCTGGGAGTACTCTTCGTTGCGGTGCACTGGCTTCTCATTGCGGTGCCTTCTCTTGTTGCAGAACACGGGATCTAGGAGCATGGGCTTCAGTAGTTATGGCTCGCGGGCTCTAGAGTGCAGGCTCAGTAGCTGTGGAGCATGGGCTTAGTTGCCCCATGGCATGTGGGATCTTCCTGGACAAGGGCTCGAACCCGTGTCCCCTGCATTGGCAGCCATATTCTTTTTTTGTTTGTTTGTTTAACATCTTTATTGGAGTATAATTGCTTTACAATGATGTGTTAGTTTCTGCTTTATAACAAAGTGAATCAGCTATACATATACATATATCCCCATATCTCCTCCCTCTTGCGTCTCCCTCCCACCTTCCCTATCCCACCCCTCTAGGTGGTCACAAAGCACAGAGCTGATCTCCCTGTGCTATGCGGCTGCTTCCCACTAGCTATCTATTTTACATTTGGTAGTGTATATATGTCCATGCCACTCTCTCACTTCGTCCCAGCTTACCCTTCCCCTTCCCTTGTCCTCAAGTCCATTCTCTACTTCTGCATCTTTATTCCTGTCCTGCCCTTAGATTCATCAGAACCTTTTTTTTTTTTTTTTTTAGATTCCATATATGTGTGTTAGCATGTGGTATTTGTTTTTCTCTTTCTGACTTACTTCACTCTGTATGACAGACTCTGGGTCCATCCACTTCACTACAAATAGCTCAATTTCATTTGTTTTTGTGGTGAGTAATATTCCATTGTAAATATGTGCCACATCTTCTATATCTATTCATCTGTCGATGTACACTTAGGTTGCTTCCATGTCCTGGCTATTGTAAATAGAGCTGCAATGAACATTGTGGTACATGACTCTTTTTAAATTATGGTTTTCTCAGGGTATGTGCTCAGTAGTGGGATTTTTGGGTCGTATGGTAGTTCTATTTTTAGTTTTTTAAGGAACCTCCATAGTTCTCCATAGTGGCTGTATCTATTTACATTCCCACCAACAGTGCAAGATGGTTCCCTTTTTTCCACACCCTCTCCAACATTTATTGTTTGTAGATTTTTTTGATGATGTCCATTCTGACTGGTGTGAGATGATACCTCCAAATTAACTATTTTAAAGTGAACAGTGACATCTATCACTTTCACAGTGCTGTGCAACCTCCACCTCTATCGAATTTCAAGACAGTTGCATCAAGCAAAAGTAAATTCTCTACCCATTAAGCAGTTTTCCACTTCCCTACCAACTGCCTGCCTCTGGCTGCTTTTCATCTCTACAGATTTCCCATTCTGAACATCTCATATCAATGGAATTATACAGTATGTGACCTTTTCTGTCTACCTCTTTCACTTAGAATATTTTTGTGGTTCGTCCATGTTTAGCATGTATCAGAACTTCATTGCTTTCTATGGCTGAATATTATAATAGTTGATTATATATATATATGTGTGTGTGTATATATATATATATATATATATATATATATAGCACAATTTCTTTATCAATTCTTTCCTTGATTTGGGTTGTTTCCACATTTTAGCTATTGTTAAAAGTGCTGCTATGAACATTAGTGTGTAAGAATTTGTTTCAGTGCCTGTTTCAATTCTTTTGGGTGTATATATAGGAATGGAATTTCTGGGTTGTATGGTAATTCTATGTTAACTTTTTGAGAAACAGCTCAACTCTTTCTATAGCAGCTGCACCGTTTCACTTTTCTATCAGCAATTGTACCAGTATTCCAATTTCTCTACATCCTCACCAACACTTATTACCTTTATTTGCCCCCAATTATAGCCATCCTCGTGGGTTTGTAGAGTTCTGGTTTAGATTTGCATTTCCTTTATGACCAATGATGTTCAGCATGTTTTCAAGTCCTTATTGACCATTTGTATATCTTCTTTAGAGAAATGTCTATTCAAGCTTCTCCATCCTTCATGGAAGCAACCTAAGTGTCCATCGACAGATCAATGGATAAAGAAGATGTGGCACATATATACAATGGAATATTACTCAGCCATAAAAAGAAACAAAATTGAGTTATTTGTAGTGAGGTAGATGGACCAAGAGTCTGTCATACTGAGTAAAATAAGTCAGAAAGAGAAAAACAAATACCATATGCTAACACATATATATGGAATCTAAAAAAAAAAAGGTTCTGAAGAACGTAGGGGCAGGACAGGAATAAAAACATAGATGTAGAGAATGGACTTCAGGACACGGGGAGGGGGAGGGGTGAGCTGGGATGAGGTGAGAGAGAGACATGGACATATATACACTGCCAAATGTAGAATGGTGGCTGGTGGGAAGCAGCCGCATAGCACAGGGAGATCAGCTCAGTGCTTTGTGACCACCTAGAGGAGTGGGATAGGGAGGTTGCGAGGGAGACGCAAGAGGGAGGGGATATGGAGATATATGTATACGTGTGGCTGATTTACTTTGTTATATAGCAGAAGCTAACACACCATTGTAGAGCAATTGTACTCCAATAAAGATGTTGAAAAAAAAAACAGTTTCTCCATCCTTCTTAAGTTTGGGCTGTTCATCTCTTTGTTGTTGAGTTGTACGAGTTTTTTTTCATATTCTGGATATGGGCCCTTACCAGATATATGATTTGCAAATATTTTCTCCCATTCTGTAGGTTGTTTTCCCTTTCTTTATGTCCTTTCCTACCCCAAAGTTCTCAATTTTGATGAAATCCACCTATTTGTTATTTTTCTTTCATTGCTCTTGCTTTTGGTGTCATAATCAAACATTTACTATCAAATCCAAAGTAAAGACTTACATTTGCTTCTAAGAGTTTTATGTTTTAGCTCTTGTAATTAGGTCATTGATTCATTTTGAGTTGAATTTCTTATATTATATTGCGCATGTGGATATCCAGTTTTCCCAACATCATTTGTTGAAGAGACTGTCCTTACTCCATTGAGTGGTCTTGGCACCTCTGTTGAAGTTCATTTGATCATATAGGTTTATTTCTGGGCTCACTAGTCTATGCTAGTAGTCTATTTGTCTGTCTTTATGCCAATACCACACTGTTTTGATTACTGTAGTTTTGTAATATGTTTTGAAATCAGGAAGTGTGAGTCCTACAATTTTATTCTTTTCCAAAATTCTTCTAGCTATTTGGGGTTCCTTAAGTATCCATATAAATTTTAGGATGAGTTTTTTCTATTTCTGCAAAAAAAAAAGCCCAAGAATTTGGATAGGGACTGCATTGAATCTGTATATCATTTTCAGTAGTATGGACATCTTAACAATATTAAGTTTTCCAATCCATGAACATGGAATGTCTTTCCGTTCATTTGTCTTCTTTAATTTCTTTCATCCATATTTTGTAGCTTTCAGTATACAGGTCTTTCACCTACTTGGTTAAATGTATTACTAGGTATTTATTTCTTTTGGATAGTCTTGTAAATAGGACTGTTTTCTTCTTTTTTTTAATTAAAAATTGTTTATTTATTTTAACGTCTTTATTGGAGAATAATTGCTTTACAGTGGTGTGTTAGATATGGGGATATGTGTATATGTATAGCTGATTCACTTTGTTATAAAGCAGAAACTAGCAGTGAAGTAAGTCAGAAAGAGAAAAACAAATACTGTATGCTAACACATGTATATGGAATCTAAAGAAAAAAAAAGTTCTGAAGAACCTAGGGGCAGGACAGGAATAAAGACACCGATGTAGAGAAGGGACCCTTCTTAATTTTCTTTTTGGATTATTCACTGCTGGTGTATAGAAACATAGCTGAATTTTGTGTGTTGATTTTGTATCTTGCAACTTTACTGAATTCTTTTATTAGCTTTTATAGGGTTTTTTTGGTATGTGGATCCTTTGGGATTTTTAATATATAGGGGATCATGTGATCTGCAAATGGAAATAGTCTTACTTCTTTCTTTCCAATTTGGATGCCTTTTATTTATTTATTTTTTCTTCATAACTGCTCTTGTTAAAATTTCCAGTGCAACGTTGAACCACAGTGGTGAAAGCAGGCCTCCTTGCCTTCTTGATTTCAAGAGGAATGCTTTAACTCAGTTATCATTAAGTATTGTGTTAGCTGTTTATTGTTCATAGATGTCTTTTATTACATTGAGGAAGTTCTCGCTATTCTTAGCTTTCTGATTTTTAAATCAGAAAATGCTTTTTCTGCATAATTGAGATTATGTATTTCCTTCCTTCATTTTATTAGTGTGGTGTATTACATTGAGTGATTTTCTTATATAGAACCACGCTTTTTTATTTCTGAGATAAATCCTACTTGGTCATGGTGTATAATCAATCTATTTCTCCCCCACCCCATCCCATATATATAATGCAGTGTTGGATTCACTTTGCTAGTATTTTGTTAAGGACATTTGTATTTATATTCATAAAGGATATTGGTCTATATTTTTTTCCCTGTGGTTTCTTGTCTGGCATTTATATCAGGGTAATTCTGGCCTCATAAATTAACAGGCAGTGTTCCCTCCTCTTCTATTTTTGGAAGAGTTTGTGAAGGATTGGTGTTAATTCTTCTTTAAATATTTGGTACAATCTATCAGTGAAGATCAGAGAGATTCTTGATTACTGATTCAGATTTTCTGTTTCTTCTTAAGTTTCAGTAAGTTGTGTACGTTTAGGAATTTGCCCATTTAATTTAGGTTAACTAACCTGTTTGTATGCAATTGTTCACAGTACTCTCTTGTAATCCTTTTTTATTTCTGTAAGGTAGTAATGTCCCCCCCTCACTTCTGATTTAGTTATTGTTTTAGTTAGTTGTGTCTTATCCCTTTTCTCCTTGGTCCAGGGAATGTTTTCTCAATTTTGTTGATCTTTTCAAAGAACCAACTTTTGATTTTGTTTGTGCTATTGTTTCTCTATTCTCTATTTTATTTACACTCTAATTTTTATTATTTCCTTCCTTCTGCTAGCTTTGGGTTTGTTTTGTTTTTCTTTTCTTGGTTCCTTAAGTTATAAAGTCAGGTTTTGAGATCTTTCTTCTTTTTTAATGTTGACATTTACCAAATGTATACATTTGGTATATTGTGTTTTCATTTTAATTTATCTCACAGTATTATATTATATTTCCCTCATGATTTCTTCTTTGACCCATTTGCTGTTTAAGGATGTGCTATTTAATTCCATCTATTTGTAAATTTTCCAGTTTTCCTGTTATTAATTTCTAGCTTCAGTCAATTTTGGTGGGAGAAGATACACTGTATGATTTAAATTTGTGGACTAACACATGGCCTATCCTAGAGAATGTTCCTGGCAATTGAGAGAAATGTGTACACTACTGTTGTTGGGTGGAGTGTGGTATACTTCTCTGTTAGGTCTACTTGTTTATAGTGTTGTTTAAGTCTGCTATTTCTTTATTGGCCTTCTGTCTACATGTCCTATCCATTATTGAAAGTAGAGTATTTTTCTCCAACTATTACTGTCTATTCCTCCCTTCAGTTTCTTCGAAATTCTTGATATTTCATTTTGCATTGTCATAGATAATACATGTGCTACAACATTTTATTTCATTGTGAGGATACCCATCCAAATGGGCATAGACTTTCTGATTTTTCTGACTGAAGAGTTGTTGAAGTCTTTGTTTCCCTCTTGGAACATTACCTTCATGGGCTATTTCAGTATCTTATTTCCTCATAGGCACCATTAGGGTGCCCAAGAGTTCTAAGGTTTTTATAAGAGTTCATACAAAAACCTGTCAGTCAAAAGAGCACATACTCTGTGATTCCATTTATAGAAAGTTCAAGAACAGGCCAAATTAACCAATGGTGATAGAAGTAACAATAGTGGTTACTTCTTGAGGGTACTGACTTGGAAGGGGCACAAATGGGTCTTTTGAGTTACTGGAAATGTTCTATATTTTGTTTTAAGTGGTGGTAGTTACACAAGTGTATAAATACATATACAAATTCACTGAGCTATATACTTAAGATTTATTACTTTACTATGAGTTATATATCAATTAATAAGCAAAACAAAGAAAACAAACCAATGAACTTCTGTTGTGTACTTTATTTCTTTTTTAACAATCCTAATCAACCAGATGGAAAGATACTACACTGAGAATTCAAATCAAATCAATGTGCATCTACCAAGTGTGTATATGATATATGCAGTAATAGACAAATACCAGGCAGAGAAGTAGCAAAGAGGGAGTAGTCACATCTAGAGACTGAGGACAGGAAATGAGGGAATATTTTCCTGAGACTAGGACAGCTGAGAAGTGCTTTGAAGAACAAAATTCATGAGGTAGACAAGGGCCTAAAGATATTAGAGGGAGCCAACTGTACAAAGAAATGGGAATGAAATAACAAAGTTCAAGGAAAGCTTAGTGGAATATAAAATACAAGAAGAGGGTTGTAGAAGTCTGGGATGGGGGATAGGAATTAGAGGCAACAAGCAAGGCTTGAGTAAGAGGATTATCATAGAGAATCTTTTAGGTCAGGTTAACATTTTATCATAGAAAATAGGAAGTCATTAAAGGATTTTAAGTAGGTAAAAATATGGTTAGATACTAATTCTAGAGGCTGTACCAAGGGTCAACAGGCAGTAGTGGAACAAGCTGGAGATCAGTTAGAAAACTATTATTGTCATTTAGGAGAAAAATGGTAAGGGTCCAAACCAGGGTATGGGAATGGAGATTTGGGAATGGAAAAGAAGAAAAATTCATGAGATATTTTGAAGGAATAATAATTATGATTTTGTGACAGATTAAACTGTGGAAGTGTGAAAGGAGAAATATGACATGATGCCCTCGTTTTTGCCTTGGGAGTATTAATACCAACAAGAAAAAGGTTTGTGGTGCTGCTGGTGGAGCCATGAAAAGTTCAGTTTTAGCTGTGTTCAGTTTGAGATGCTGGTAAGGCATCCACATAGAAAAAGCCAGCAGGCAGTTGGCTTCATGAGTCTGAAGCCTGGCATAAAGACTTGTGTTGGAGATACAGATTTGGGAGTCATCTGCATAATGTTTAATTAACTCAAAGAAGTGAGTGAGATTGCCAAGCAGAAGTGAGAATCAAAACAAGGAGATTCAGGAACCACCAAATCTAAGGATCCAGATAGAGTATTCAGAAAAGGAAAGTGAGAAAACAATGAAAGAGGAGAACTGGAAGTGAAGGGTGTCATAGAAAGGAAGAGAGGAGATAATTTTAAATGTCACAGAAGGTCAAGATAAGGACTGAAAACAATTCACTAGATTTGTCAATTAGAGTTATGGTAACCTCTACCACAAAGCATAATGCATGGCCATTCTCACAAATTCCTGCATCTCTACATAAAGTTTATTAACATTCTCACCCATTTTTATCTTCTTTCCTCTGGTTAGTTTTCTCAATCCTATCTAGCCCACTTTCTTAAATATTTTAATACCTATTTTAATATCATGAAATTAAATACACAAAATTTCAAAAATTTGTTATCAATAATATGAAAGAGAAATACAAAGAAAGTAGTTTATAAAGAAATAAGATGTATTTCAATATGTAAATGCTGGGACATAACACTAAAAGACATATGTAGAAAAATATACAGAAAATGCCTGTAAATGTGGCAACTACAAATGATGACCGATACAGGTATGTTATTACTGTTATTTCAAATATCCAAGAGCAGCATTTTTGTATGTGACATGATTTTCCAAAATTATGAACATTCTTGGTCACATCATGAACAAAACAAAGTAAGATCTTAAGTTGGTTTACATGGTAGTTGTATTCTGGGAAAAGTCAGTGTATATTAAAACTTTCTTCTTTGTATATAAAATGGAGTTCAATTCAAGGCCTAGATCAACGTAAACATACTTTTCACCTATATGAATATTCAATGGGCTATTCAAGTTGTATGGGATATAGAAAAATTAAATTTTGTGCAGGCTGTCCTGCATATTGCAGGACATTTGGGAATCTTGACCCTGCCCACGATATGCCAGGAAGCCCTCCATCATTATGATATTCTTTTTTTTTTTTTTTGGCCATGCCACGTGGCATGTGGGATCTTAGTTCCCTGACCAGGGATTGAGCCCGTGTCCCCCTACAGTGGAATCGCGTAGTGTTAACCACTGGACTGTTAGGAAAGTCCCCATTATGATATTCTAAAATGCTTCTTACAAACTTTCAAACCATCCTTTGGGTTTATACTACCTTCATTGAGAGCCATTATTTTGTTCTCGTCCAAAGAAGAAAACAAGTGCTTCCCTTGGCATTGCATCGCCCTCTAACAACTAGGCCTATTTCTTTTCCTTCTCAGTTATTATGAATTGTCTTCTCTCCTAGATCATCAATCTCTCCCTCTTTTCTTGTTACTTTCAGCCAATACACTTTCTCAAATTTCTACCATTTTCTATATCATCTAATTTTTATCTTCCCCTTCTCAGTTAAACATCTCCTATGAGTGGTCTACACCAACTAGCTTCAATTTGGCACCTCCTAGTCACTCCTTAACCCACTGCAATATGGCTTTTGCTCTAACAACATTGAAACCAATCATGCTAAATTCACTAATGAACTTAATTCACAAATTAATGGTTATATTTCAGCACTAAACTTACTGAACCTCTACTGCTGTTCACTACATGTTTTCTTAAAACTGGGCATCAAAAACTTCTGGATCCTCCCCTCATCCTATTTATACTTTAGCTTTTCATCTTTTTCTAGATAATCCCTTAATGTTGGTGGTCCCCAGAATTTCCTCCTCAGCTAGTAACTTTTCCCTATATACACCCCCTACTAGATTATCTATTTTACTCACCTGGTTCAACTATCACCTTTATGCTGATGGTTTCCAAATGTATTTACCTGCTAGTTCTGCAATCTCATAACTTTACAGATATATCTTACTCAAAACGTCCAAAACTTGCTCCTCTTGTATTCTATATCTCGGTTAGTGATTTCATCTAATACTCAAGACAGAAACTTAAGAATCATTCTTTATTATTCTGTCTCCACTGGCCCCCATCCCATTTGTGATGGTCTTTTAATATGTAAACTTGGCTAGTTAGATTTTCCAGTTGTTCAATCAAGCACAGATCTAGGTATTACTGTGAAACCATTTTGTACAAGTGATTAATGTCTGTAATCTCCTTTAAGTAAAGGAGATTATCCTAGATAATCTGGGTGTATCTGATTCAATCAGTTGATAGGCCTTAAGAGCAGACCTGAGACTTTCCTGGAGAAGAAATATCTCCTATGAACACCAACTTCAGTTTGTGCCAGAGGTCCAGCCTGAAACTCCTGAGAGACTGCTCTGTGGATTTCAGACTTGCCTAGCCAGTCCCCAAAATCACATAGGTCAATTCTTTGCAATAAATTTCTTAATATGTATCTCTTACTGGCTCTGTTTCTCTAGTTTAACCTTGATTGATATGTCATGTATTTAGTAATACTTCATCAACCTTTCTCAAATCCATTCCTCTGTTATTCATCCCAACTAATAATATTATTATTTTTTTGCGGTACGCGGGCCTCTCACTGTTGTGGCCTCTCCCGTTGCGGAGCACAGGCTCCGGACATGCAGGCTCAGCGGCCATGGCTCACGGGCCCAGCCGCTCCGCGGCATGTGGGATCTTCCCGGACCGGGGCACGAACCCGTGTCCCCTGCATCGGCAGGCGGACTCTCAACCACTGTGCCACCAGGGAAGCCCATCTCAACTATGATTGACTGAGTTCAGGTCCTTATCATTTCTTGTCAGGATTATCACAAAAGCATCTTAAATGGTCTCACCCCAATCTTTACACCATCCTCCATATGATCACTAGTATGATCTATATAAAATATAAATGCGAACATAGTACCCTCTTTAAAAATCTTCAATGACTTCTAATTTCCTACGTATTTATCTTAAACCTATCTAGCAAGGCACATAAGGTCTTCACGTTCATGCTCTAGCTTGCTAATCTAGTTTCATCTCTCCACTCTAGGAAACCTGTTTGACTTGTAGATATGCTTACCATCCACCTCCATCCCCCAACAAGAACAGGCTATATCAAACTTCTGTACCTTTGGTATTCTATTCTCATTGCTTAAAGTTATTCCATCTATTTGTCTCTCTACCATCACCCATCCTAACTTAATACTTCTACTCTTTTTATTAAGATGCTGCTTAGACATTGATTCACACAGGAGGTCATCCCAGACCTTACTAGTATACGCCCTCCTCTTTTCCCTTATAACACTCTATTCCAATTTCTACTTACAGCACTTACCACATCAGCTTATGAACTCCTTGGGTAAGTTAGATGTCTTAATTTTGTGATCCTAGCATCTAGAAAAATGCCTAGAATTTAAAAGATGCTCAATATATTTTTATTGATGGAATGAAAGGATAGATGTATCACACTCTGGATATCAGTTTGGTTGCTATAAT
Source organism: Aethalodelphis obliquidens (assembly GCF_003676395.1). NCBI lineage: Eukaryota > Metazoa > Chordata > Mammalia > Artiodactyla > Delphinidae > Aethalodelphis > Aethalodelphis obliquidens. The sequence continues at coordinate 2,736,374 of NW_020838052.1, read as the reverse complement.
GGAATCTGTAGTAGGCAGAATTATGGCTATCCAAAGATAGTCACACCCTAGTTCCATGGCAAAAGGAAGTTTGCTGATGTGATTAAGAACATTGAGATGGGGGAGATGATTCTGGATTACCTGGGTGGTCACACTGTAGTTGCATGAGTCCCTTAAAGCAGAGAATTTTTCCTCAGGAGAATCAGAGAGAGATGGGAAGACAAAAGAAAATGGAGATTTCTGCATATATATCCAAAAGAAATAAAAACAGGACATTGAAAAGATAGCTACACTCCCATATTCATTATAGCATTATTCACAAGAGCCAAGATATGGAAACAACCTAAGTGTCTATCAAAGGCTGATATAATAAAGAAGTTATTATATATTAATATATAATATATATAATATATTAATAATATATATATACATATATATATGTATAATCAGCCATGAAAATGAAGGAAATTCTGACATTTCTGACATTCTGACATAATGGATAAATTTTGACAGCATTATGCTGAGTGAAATAAGCCAGAGAGAGAAAGACAAACACTGCATGGTATCACTTATATGTGGAATCTAAAAAAAAAAAAGTCAAACTCTTAGTAACATAGAGTAGAAAAATAGTTGCTAGGAGCTAGGGTGTGGAGGAAATAGAGACAGGTTTGTAAAAGGTTACAAATTTTCAACTATAAGATGAAGAAAGTTTGAGGATCTAATGTAAAACATGTTAACTATAGTTGATAACACTGTATTACATAATTGAAATTTGCTAAGAGATTAGAACTTAAATGCTCTCACCAAAAAAAAAAAAAATGCGAGGTGATAAATGTGCAGATTAACTAGATGATGGGAATCCTTTCACAATGTATATGTATAACAAATCACCACGATTACTCTTTAAATATCTTACAGTTTTGTCAATTATACCTCAACAGGGAAATTCCCTGGCAGTCCAGTGGTTAGGACTCCCTGCTTTCACTGACAAGGGCCTGGGGTTTGATCCCTGGTCATGGAACTAAGATCCCACAAGCTGCACAGTGTGGCCAATAAATAAATAAATAAACAACAAATATTTTTTTAAAAATGAAAACAGATTATACCTCAAAAAAGCTGAAAAATAATTTGTGAGATGAAGATAAAAGCTTCCATTAATACCCACCCTTATTAGAGGGTGCAGGGTACATATAGTCCACGTGCAGAAAAATTTCTGTCTCTATGCTCCATGAGGACACTTTTATACGTTCTTTATGGTTGAGGGTAATAGTCAGAAAATGTGCTTTTAGCGGAGAGATTCCCGCACAGAGGATCGGTGCCGACCAGCACTCAACCAGCCCGAGAGGCTTGTCTGCTCACCGCCGGCGCGGGCGGGGGCTGGGAGCTGAGGCTCGGCCTTCCGTCGGATCGCAGGGAGAGGACTGGCGGTGTGAACACAGCCTGAAGGGGTTAGTGCACCACGGTTAGCCGCGAGGGAGTCCGGGAAAAAGTCTGGACCTGCCGAAGAGGCAGGAGACTTTTTCTTGCCTCTTTGTTTCCTGGTGCGCGAGGAAAGGGGATTAAGAGCGCTGCTTAAAGGAGCTCCAGAGACGGGCGCGAGCCGCGGCTAACATCGCGGACCCTAGAGACGGGCATGAGACGCTAAGGCTGCTGCTGCCGCTACCAAGAAGCCTGTGTGCGAGCACAGGTCACTATTCACACCTCCCCTCCCGGGTGACTGTGCAGCCCGCCACTGCCAGGGTCCCGTGATCCAGGGAAAACTTCCCTGGGAGAACACACGCGCGCCTCAGGCTGGTGCAACGTCACGCCGGCCTCTGCCGCCGCAGGCTCGCCCTACACTCCGTGCCCCTCCCTCCCCCCGGCCTGAATGAGCCAGAGCCCCCGAATCAGAAAAAAAAAAAAGAAAATGTGCTTTTATTCACCTTTTTGCAGGTCAAGTGTGGTAGTGTATGGCTGACCTTGGAAGCTTGGAGGATTTGACGCATATTGATTTGGGAGCTCTGAAACTAAAATTGCAATTGATTTAATATATTGTACATGCACATAGCTTTTTTATTTGACTTATGTCACTTGACTTTCACAATAGCTTATGAGTCAAATGTGACAGACATTATTTTCATTTAAAAAGACGAAAACTGGACTCAGAAGCTGGACTTGCTTCAAATGATATAATTAGAAAATCAAGAAATCATATTTGAACCCAGATTTTATGATTTCAGAAGAGATTATCTTACAACAACATAAAATGCTTCTGTTTTCTATTTTTTCCTCAAAAGTAAATCATATAAATATTATTTTAAAAGAAAAGTAATCTGACATTCTCTTAGTGTCACCGTAATTTTTTTAGTGCAGTGCTGTTCAAACATATACATATATCCTAGGTGATATAAATTTCCAAAGTTTATACCTCTCAGATAAAAAAAGAAAATGGAGAATTTCTAATGTGAGAAGGACTCGACCTGTTGTTGTTGTCTTTGAATATGGAAGAAGTATGCAACAAGCCAAAGAATGCAGGTGGCTTCTAGAAGCTGGGAAAAGCCCTCAGTCAACAGCCAGCAAGGAAACAGGGATCTCAGACCTACAGTTAAGAGGAACTGAATTCTGCCAATAACCAAATGAGTAAGACACAGATTTCCCCCTAAAGCCCTCAGAAAGAAATGCAGCCAGCCAACTCCTTGATTTTCACTCAATGAGACTCATATTGGATTTCTGACCTACAGAACTATAATATAATAAATGTGTCGTGTTAAGCCTCCAAGTTTGTGATAAATCTGTTATGGCAATAATAGAAAACTAATACAGAATCAGTGCAAAAAAACCCGGTGCACTTCCAAGAAAGACGGACTGAGATGTGATAGCATGTCAGGAAGTAAGATTACCAAGAAAGGAACTTATATCACATTTTCCTTTTAAAGATGATCAATCTAAAGTATTATAGGAAGGTGCTTGCGTAATGAGAGGCAAAAAAAGGCTAATAACACAGAGAAAGGTGCTTAAGGAGATTCTGCACATGAAGCTGTTAAAAAACCTCTTCTTTGTGGGTGAAAACTTCCCTCGTGGGGGTCGAGGGCAGACTATCAACCCCTGAGCAGAGGTTAGTGGTCGAGCACATTTCTCAGTGGGCTTATGAATCTCTGGCCTAGGAAGTATCATGACTGTACACCTTCCTGCCAGCTCCTCTCTATTCTGGGAAGTGGCATGGCTGTACACCTTCCCTCCTGTCATGGATTTCTCTTATACTCTCCTTCTCTCCTGACTTCTTGGACTCTCTGTTGATCCTTGAGCCTCCTGGCCAGCTTTGCCAGCAGGTTGGGTGTTACCTCTTTTACTTCTGTGGAGAGGCAGCCCTCTTCAACATCACAAGGACCATATCCTGAGAGGAGCTTTTGCCTTGTATTGTTATCACTGCCTTGTGGTGCTCCAGTCCTACATTATTTGTTTCTCTTTCTTTTGTTTCAGTGATAAAGGTAATCCATTTAGTTGGCTCAGGGCCTAGGTCTCTTCCCTCCCTCTCTGAAGGATTTAGGCCCTGGGACTCTGGTTGCTTTTTCTCCCACAGGCTCTTGTTCCTTTCCTTGACTAATCCAAGGGGCCTCCTCAGGCTCACCAACCAGGCAGATTTTGGGTGCTCACAGAGACCCCACTGTTGACACTGGGAGAACACCAGGACAAATAACTACCACCTGGCCAGGATGCAGCAGACCCACGTCTTGTCAAGACATCCTAATAAAAAATGGGGGTGACTACAAGCATCCTGAAGGACTGCCCACTAAGATGCACATTAGCTAATTGGGGAAAATTTAGACAGGATGGTTTAAGAAAAAATTAATTTTCTTTTGCAATATTCATGGCCCGAATACAAACTAGGGGACCAAGAGATCTGGCCAAAAAAATGGGTCATTGAATTACAATACCATCTTGCAGTTGAGCCTATTTTGTAAAAGGAAAGGTAAATGAGGGGAAGTCCTATACATCCAAATGTTCATGACCCTATTCCAAAATCCAAGTCTAAATAACTCCTGCTTGGTGTGCCTGGCTCACATCCCTTCAAAGTGCCTTCTTCCCCCACAGGAGCCTGATGTTTTAGATGATCTCTTTATGAGTCCACCTCCTTGAGGTATACAGCTGGGACAGTCTTCCGGATCATCTACCCCTAATGCCCCATCTGAGGAGCTGGAGAACCCAGACCCCCATCAATCAACTCATGCATTTGGCCTTTGGAGTATTTAACAATTGAGATAGGGTTGAAGAGACAAAAAGGATTCAGGGATGAAACTGAGGGGGGCTCTGTGGGGCTTCCATGTTTGGAGGCCTTTTTGCCCCCTGTTTCTCATAGGTAAGACTCCAGCCTCCATGACCTTCCCTGAGTTCCAAAGGGCATATTTGAACAGCTGCTAATCAAGGGAGAAGCAGCCAAGAAACCACCTGATGCAAGAGTAAAGGGAACAACAAAAAAACCCCCACAAAATCAAAACCAAACCCACCCCCCCAAATAAATTCTTTTTAAAAAAAGATCATTTAAAAATTTTTTAAAATTAAAATAAAAAAGATTAAAGGGACCAAAGAAGCTCATCAAGGTTAGGAGAGGAGAGGAGCCCTACACACACCCTAATCTTGTCAACAAGCCCACCCTTTGAACTATTGCTATAAAACCCCTTAAATCCTCCCGGGTTGGGACACATTTTTTTTTTATACATATTTATTGGAGTATAACTGCTTTACAATGGTGTGTTAGTTTCTGCTTTATAACAAAGTGAATCAGCTATACGTATACATATAACCCCATATCTCTTCCCTCTTGCGTCTCCCTCCCACCCTCCCTATCCCACCCCTCTAGGTGGTCACAAAGCACTGAGCTGATCTCCCTGTGCTATGCAGCTTCTTCCCACTAGCTATCTATTTTACGTTTGGTAGTGTATATATGTCCATGCCACTCTCACTTCATCCCAGCTTACCCTTCCCCTCCCCGTGTCCTGAAGTCCATTCTCTATGTCTGCATCTTTATTCCTGTCCTGCCCCTAGGGTCTTCAGAACCATTTTTTTTTTTAGATTCCAAATATATGTGTTAGCATATGGTATTTATTTTCCTCTTTCTGACTTACTTCACTCTGTATGATAGTCTCTAAGTCCATCCACCTCACTACAAATAACTCAATTTCATTTCTTTTTATGGCTGAGTCATATTCCATTCTATATATGTGCCACATCTTCTTTGGGACACATAGATTTTTGAGGTGGGAGCCTGCTGTGTCCCCCTTTGCCTGGCAAAGCAATAAAGCTATCCTTTTCTACTTCACCCCAAACTCTGTCTTGGAGGTTCAATTTGGTGCCTGTGTACAGAGGAGCTGAGCTTTCAGCATCAGGGACAACAGCAAAAAAGCACAATTACTGGTGGCAGCCCTAAGACCTGCACCACCTCAGGGTTACCCTCCCTTGTGAAGACCCATGGTGAGGACAGGATACAGGAAGGCTAGATCAGAGCCACTGTTTTGCCGAGAAAGCATCTGTTTTAAGCATCTGTTTAAGCATCTGTTTTAAGCATCTGGTGAGGACAGGATACAGGAAGGCTAGATCAGAGCCACTGTCTCGCCGAGAAAGCATCTGTTTTAAGAGTAGCCAGGAGGGCCACTGGAAAGACTAATGCTCCCTGTATGGGAAAAGTCCACTGGGACCCTGTGCAATATACAACTAGAATGCAACTGGAAGCAGAACTGCCTCCAGTCCCGAACAGGACTCAGGTTCCCAAACCAATCATGGCCAAGAGGATGAAGACTGATGGGTCCCGGACCCTTCCTGTCTCCCAAAGCACACCTGGTCATTTCTCTGGAGGAGCCTCGGGTAACACTTGACGTGGCAGGTAGGAAAGTTATCTTCTTATTAGATATGTGGGCCGCCTACTTTGTGCTGACTGATTTCCCAGGACTCTAGTCCCCCCAATCCTGTATGATAATGTGGACTGATGGAAAGCCCTAAATCAAGCGATTCACCCCTCCCCTCAACTGCTTTATAGGAAATTGTACCTTTGCGCCTCAGTTTCTGCTCATGCCTGAGTGCTCCGTCCCCTTACTGGTGTCAACGACAAATTGGCACTTGCCGTTGACATTTGCTTTCTACCTCTACAAAGATTAAATCATGAGCTGCTGCAGCTGCTGACTTTCAACACCCCCTGAAAGGAGTTCAGGGTGGAAAGCAAAAATGAGGCACTCTGTGCTCTGGGAAAAACTGGCAGAACAGGTCTTCAGACAGTTAGATATTTTTAGGAGACGATTTTATGAGCCCAATTCTTGTATCTCCTCATATCTAGAAAAGCACTAAAATCCTTAAAGGTGATTCTGCACCTCGTGACTAGCAGTACCTTCACCAGACTATCAGAACCTTCTGCAAAAACTATGTGCACATGTACTCCCCCTTCACCAAAATCACATATATACTGACCTTCCCCCCTACCTCTCTGGAGCAGTTTCTCAGAGCTACCTGAGATGCTGTCTCTCAGGCTATAGTTCTCATTTTCCCCAAATAAAAACTCACAACACTCACATTGTGCATTATTTTTAAGTTGGCATTGGGAAGGGACTTACTAAATTCCAGACAGTCCAAGGTGGAGACTCTCACAGAAAAGGGACCCACCAAGAGAAACAGTTGCTCTTGGCCAGAAGAATCAACCTCAGTCCCCAACCAGAAGAGGTCTCCATTCCACCCCGTCTAAGTTTTTAAACTATGGGCTGTTAAACTTGTTCACAGTGCTAGAACAAAAGGTCGCGATCCTCTGTACCCAGACTCCCAGTAACTCTTTGCCTTTGAGTAGACAAATTCAGACACTCTAATGCCATGAATGCTTCCATTCGGTGTGTTTATAAAATTCAAGCCAAGGATGCCTACAGGATAAAAATTGAATGGACAAAAATTTGGGCAAAAATTGTCCAGCTACCTTTAAATATGGGATCACATGAGCCTGTAGACAAGCCTCTTTAGATCAAAGGCTGAATTGAGGGCCATAATTAAATAATTTCTTAAACCCAGGGAGGATTCCCAAAAGTGTTTGTAAATAGATTACCAAAGTAGGAGGCCACTGATCTGACTAAACTAACCATACCTGATAGGAAGTTTTGGGGAGGCCCTCTCCCCTAAGCTAAAACATTCCAATATAAATAAATGGGTCCTTCAATATCATTGAGATAGTCACCCAATTCTTTGAAAAAGAAAGAAAAAAAAACTGTCCTTGTTTTACAAATCTAGTCTTTACATAGCCAGAGGTATGGTTACAAAAATAATCCAAAACCCACCAATCTCTTCACCACTCCCCAAACCTTCCCTATTTAATTTAAGAGGCTCTTAAGTATCAAACAAGAGGAGAACAAAGTCATCCCAGGAGGAACTTGCCTTTCTCCTCCCATGCTTTTGAAATGCAAATATTCTACCTGGTTTTCTCCAAGAACCTTTATCTCTGCTATCTTTTAAAATACAAGTTTTGAAAAAGAGGCAGGTAATCTGGAACTTATTAAGGACAAATAAAAGTCTTAAGTGTCTTCGCCATAAATATTAGTAAGAAAAGATTTAACCATCTAGACAGGTGACCTTGATGTGTATATAAATATTCATAAATAAGAAAGAAACTGGCCAGAGTAAATTGCACGTTCACGTGATATAGAAAATATTCAGTATTAAATTAATACCTGGCATTAGCTCCAGCCTCTTGGTTTGATTAATATAGATGTCTTTAAAGTCATCAATGTTAAGTATAATACTTCTCTTGTAGCTAGGTTTACTACGGGTCAAATAAGACCTTCACTTGATATGATGAAAGTTTTAAAGGTGAATTAAATGCAAGTGAGATAAGAGCTTCTGGATGAACTTTTTTTAAAACATCTTTATTGGAGTAGAGTTACTTAACAATGGTGTGTTAGTTTCTGCTTTATAACAAAGCGAATCAGCTATACATATACATATGTTCCCATATCTCTTCCCTCTTGCGTCTCCCTCCCTCCCACCCTCCCTATCGCACCCCTCTAGGTGATAACAAAGCACCAAGCTGATCTCGCTGTGCTATTCGGCTGCTTCCAACTAGGTATCGATTTTACATTTGGTAGTGTATATATGTCCATGCCACTCACTCACTTTGTCACAGCTTACCCTTCCCCGTCCCCAAATCCTCAAGTCCATTCTCTAGTATATCTGTGTCTTTATTCCTGTCTTACCCCTAGGTTCTTTTTTTTTTTTTAAACATCTTTATTGGAGTATAATTGCTTTACAATGGTGTGTTAGTTTCTGCTTTAAAACAAAGTGAATCAGTTCTACATATATGTATGTTCCCATATCTCCACATTCTTGCGTCTCCCTCCCTCCCACCCTCCCGATCTCACCCATCCAGGTGGTCACAAAACACCCAGCTGATCTCCTGTGCTATGCGGGTGCTTCCCACTACCTATCTATTTTATGTTTGATAGTGTATATATGTCCATGGCACTCTCTCACTTTGTAACAGCTTAACCTTCCTCTCCCCATATCCTCAAGTTCATTCTCTAGTAGGTCTGTGTCTTTATTCCCGTCTTACCCCTAGGTTCTTCATGACATTTTTTTCTTAGATTCCATACATATGTGTTAGCATACGGTATTTGTCTTTATCTTTCTGACTTACTTCACTCTGTATGACAGACTCTAGGTCCATCCTTCTCACTAAAAATAACTCAATTTCGTTTATTTTTATGGCTGAGTAATATTCCATTGTATATATATGCTACATCTTCTTTATCCATTCATCCAATGATGGACACTTAGGTTGCATCTATCTCGGGGCTATTGTAAATAGAGCTGCAGTGAATATTTTGTTACATGACTCCTTTTGAATTATGGTTTTCTCAGGGTATATGCCCAGTAGTGGGATTGGTGGGTCGTATGGTAGTTCTATTTGTAGTTTTTTAAGGAAACTCCATACTGTTCTCCATAGTGATTGTACCAATTCACATTCCCACCAGCAGTGCAACAGTGTTCCCTTTTCTCCACATCCTCTCCAGCATTTATTGTTTCTAGATTTATTGATGATGGCCATTCTGACCGGTGTGAGATGATATCTCATTGTAGTTTTGATTTGCAATTCTCTAATGATTAATGATGTTGAGCATTCTTTCATGTGTTTGTTGGCAATCTGTATATATTCTTTGGAGAAATGTCTATTTAGGTCTTCTGACCATTTTTGGATTGGGTTGTTTGTTTTCCTGTTATTGAGCTGCATGAGCTGCTTATAAATTTTGGAGATTAATCCTTTGTCAGTTGCTTCATTTGCAAATACTTTTCCCCATTCTGAGGGTTGGATTTTTGTCTTGTTTATGGTTTCATTTGGTGTGCAAAAGTTTTAAAGTTTCATTAGGTCCCATTTGTTTATTTTTGTTTTTATTTCCATTTCTCTAGGAAGTGGGTCAAAAAGGATCTTGCTGTGATTTGTGTCATAGAGTGTTCTGCGTATGTTTTCCTCTAAGACTTTGATAGTTTCTGTCATTACATTTAGGTCTTTAATCCATTTTGAGCTTATTTTTGTGTATGGTGTTAGGGAGTGATCTAATCTCATACTTTTACATGTACCTGTCCAGTTTTCCCAGCACCACTTACTGAAGAGTCTGTCCTTTCTCCACTCTACATTCCTGCCCCCTTTATCAAATATAAGGTGATCATATGTGCGTGGGTTTATCTCTGGGCTTTCTATCCTGTTCCATTGATCTATCTTTCTGTTTTTGTGCCAGGACCATACTGTCTTGATTACTGTAGCTTTATAGTATAGTCTGAAGTCAGGGAGCCTGATCCCTCCAGCTCCGTTTTTCATTCTCAAGATTGCTTTGGCTATTCGGGGTCTTTTGTGTTTCCATACAAATTGTGAAAATTTTTGTTCTACTTCTTTGAAAAATGCCAGTGGTAGTTTGATAGGAATTGAATTGAATCTGTAGATTGCTTTGGGTAGTAGAGTCACTTTCACAATGTTGATTTTTCCAATCCAAGAACATGGTATATCTCTCCATCTATTTCTCTCACCTTTAATTTCTTTCATCAGTGTCTTATAATATTCTGCATACAGGTCTTTTGTCTCCTTAGGTAGGTTTATTTCTGGATATTTTTTTCTTTTTGTTGCAATGGTAACTGGAGTGTTTTCTTAATTTCACTTTCAGATATTTCATCATTAGTGTATAACAATGCCAGAGATTTCTGTGCATTAATTGTGTATCCTGCTACTTTACCAAATTCATTGATTAGCTCTGGTAGTTTTCTGGTAGCCTGTTTAGGATTCTCTATGTATAGTATCATGTCATCTGCAAACAGTGACAGCTTTACTTCTGCTTTTCCGATTTGGATTCCTTTTATTTCTTTGTCTCTCTGATTACTGTGGCGAAAACTTCCAAAACTATGTTGAATAAGAGTAGTGAGAGTGGGCAACCTTGTGTTGTTCCTGATCTTAGTGGAAATGCTTTCAGTTTTTCACCATTGAGGACGACGTTGGCTGTGGGTTTGTCATATATGGCCTTTATTATGTTGAGAAAAGTTCCCTTTATGCCAACTTTTTGCAGGGTTTTTATCGTAAATGATGTTGAATTTTGTCGAAACCTTTCTCTGCATCTATTAAGATGATCACATGGTTTTTCTCCTTCAATTTAGTAATGTGGTTTATCACATTGATTGATTTGCGTATATTGAAGAATCCTTGCATTCCTGGAATAAACCCCACTTGACCATGGTGTATTATCCTTTTAATGTGCTGTTGGATTCTGTCTGCTAGTATTTTGTTGAGGAGTTTTGCATCTGTGTTCATCAGTGGTATTGGTCTGTAGTTTTCTTTCTTTGCAACATCTTTGTCTGGTTTTGGTATCAGGGTGATGGTGGCCTCATATAATAAGTTTCGTAGTGTTACCCCCTCTGCTATATTTAGGAAGATTTTGAGGATAGGTGTTAGCTCTTCTCAAAATGTTTGATAGAATTCGCCTGTGAAGCCATGTGGTCCTGGGCTTTCATTTGTTGGATTTATTTATTTATTTTTGTGCACAACACAGGCCTCTCACTTTAGTGACCTCTCACACTGCGGAACACAGGCTCCGGAAGCGCAGGCTCAGCGGACGAGGCTCACGGTCGCAGCCATTCCGTGGTGCCCGGGATCCTCCCTGACCGGTGCATGAACTCGTGTCCACTGCATCGGCAGGCGGACTCCCAATGACTGCGCCACCAGGGAAGCTCTGTTGGAAGATTTTAAATCACAGTTTCAATTTCAGTGCTGCGATTGGTTTTTTAATATTGTCTATTTCTTCCTGATTCAGTCTTGGCAGGTTGTGCATTTTTAAGAATTTGTCCATTTCTTCCAGGTTGTCCATTTTATTGGCATAGAGTTGCTTGTAGTAATCTCTCATGATCTTTTGTATTTCTGCAGTGTCAGTTGTTACTTCTCCTTTTTCGGTTCTAATTCTATTGACTTGAGTCTTCTCCCATTTTTTTGTTAATGAGTCTGGCTAATGGTTTATCAATTTTGTTTATCTTCTCAACAAACCAGCGTTTAATTTTATTGATAATTGCTATTGTTTCCTTCACTTCTTTTTTTTTTACATCTTTATTGGAGTATAATTGCTTTACAATGGTTTGCTAGTTTCTGCTTTATAACAAAGTGAATCAGTTATACATATACATATGTTCCCGTATCTCTTCCCTCTTGCGTCTCCCTCCCTCCCAACCTCCCTATCCCACACCTTTAGGTGGTCACAAAACACTGAGCTCATTTCCCTGTGCTATGCGGCTGCTTCCAACTAGCTATCTATTTTACTTTTGGTAGTGTTTATATGTCCACGGCACTCTCTCACTTTGTCACAGCTTACCTTTCCCCCTCCCCATATCCTCAAGTCAATTCTCTAGTAGGTCTGTGTCTTTATTCCTGTCTTACCCTAGGTTCTTCCTGACATTTGCTTTTCTTAAATTCCATATATATGTGTTAGCATATGGTATTTGTCTCTTTTTTTCCTAATTCTGAAGTGAAAGAATCTTTATTATTATTATCTTAACAACTTTATTAGGGTATAATTGCTTTACAATGGTGTGTTAGTTTCTGCTTTATAACAAAGTGAATCAGTTCTACATATACTTATGTTCCCATGTCTCTTCCCTCTTGGGTCTCCCTCCCTCCCACCCTCCCTATCCCACCCCTCCAGAAGGTCACAAAGCACAGAGCTGATCTCCCTGTGCTATGCGGCTGCTTCCCACTAGCTATCTACCTTATGTTTGGTACTGTATATATGTCCATGCCTCTCTCTCGCTTTGTCACAACTTACCCTTCCGCCTCCTGATATCCTTAAGTCCATTCTCTAGTAGGAGTGTGTCTTTTTTTTTTTAACATCTTTATTGGGGAATAATTGCTTTAAAACGGTGTGTTAGTTTCTGCTTTATAACAAAGTGAATCAGTTATACATATACATATGTTCCCATATCTCTTCCCTCTTGGGTCTCCCTCCCTCACACCCTCCCTATCCCACCCCTCCAGGCGGTCATAAAGCACAGAGCCAATCTCCCTATGCTATGCGGCTGCTTCCCACTAGCTATCTACCTTATGTTTGGTAGTGTATATTGTCCATACCTCTCTCTCACTTTGTCACAGCTCACCCTTCCCCCTCCCAATATCCTCAGGTCTGTTCTCTAGGAGGTCTGTGTCTTTATTCCTGTCTCAGCCCTAGGTTCTTCATGACATTTTTTTTTCTTACATTCCATATATATGTGTTAGCATACGGTATTTGTCTTTCTCTTTCTGACTTACTTCACTCTGTATGAAAGACTCTAGGTCTATGCACCTCATTACAAATAGCTCATTTCTTTTCTTTTCATGGCTGAGTAATATTCCATTATATATATGTGCCACATCTTCTTTATGCATTCATCCGATGATGGGCACTTAGGTTGTTTCCATCTCTGGGCTATTTTAAATAGAGCTGCAATGAACATTTTGGTACATGACTCTTTTTCAATCATTGTTTTCTCAGGGTATATGCACAGTAGTGGGATTGCTGGGTCATATGGCAGTTCTATTTGTAGTTTTTTTAAGGAAGCTCCATACTGTTCTCCATGGTGGCTGTACCAATTCACATTCCCACCAGCAGTGCAAGAGTGTTCCCTTTTCTCCACACCGTCTCCAGCAATTATTGTTTCTAGATTTTTTGATGATGGCCATTCTGACAGGTGTGAGATGATATCTCATTGTAATTTTGATTTGAATTTCTCTAATGATTAGTGATGTTGATCAGTCTTTCATGTGTATGTTGGCAGGCTGTATACTTTCTTTGGAGAAATGTCTTTTTAGGTCTTCTGCCCGTTTTTGGATTTGTTTGTTTGTTTTTTTGCTATTGAGCTGCATGAGCTGCTTATAAACTTTGGAGATTAATCCTTTTTCAGTTGCTTCATTTGCACATATTTTCTCCCATTCTGAGGGTTATCTTTTTTTTTTTTTTTGCGGTAAGCGGGCCTCTCACTGTTGTGGCCTCTCCCGTTGCGGAACACAGGCTCAGGACGTGCAGGCTCAGCGGCCATAGCTCACTGGCCCAGCCGCTCCACGGCATGTGGGATCCTCCCGGACCGGGGCACGAACCCGTGTCCCCCGCATCGGCAGGCGGACTCTCCACCACTGCGCCACCAGGGAAGCCCCTGAGGGTTATCTTTTAGTCTTGTTTATGGTTTCGTTTGTTGTGCAAAAGCTTTGAAGTTTCATTAGGTCCCATTTGTTTATTTTTGTTTTTATTTCCATTTCTCTAGGAGGTGGGTCAAAAAGGATCTAACTGTGATTTATGTCATAGAGTGTTCTGCCTATATTTTCCTCTAAGAGTTTGATAGTTTGTGGCCTTACATTTAGGTCTTTAATCCATTTTGAGCTTTACTTTGTGTATGGTGTTAGGGAGTGATCTAATCTCACACTTTTACATGTACCTGTCCAGTTTTCCCATCACCAATTATTGAGGAGGCTGTCCTTTCTCCACTGTACATTCCCGCCTCCTTTATCAAAGATAATGTGACCATGTGTGGGTGGGTATATCTCTGGGCTTTCTATCCTGTTCCGTTGATCTATCTTTCTGTTTTTGTGCCAGTACCATACTGTCTTGATTACTGTAGCTTTGTAGTATAGTCTGAAGACAGGGAGCCTGATTCCTCCAGCTCGTTTTTTCGTTCTCAAGATTGCTTTGGCAATTTTGCACAGAGATTTCTGTGCATTAATTTTGTATCCTGCTACTTTACCAAATTTATTGATTAGTTCTAGTAGTTTCTGGTAGCACTTTTAGGATTCTCTATGTATAGTATCATGTCATCTGAAAACAGTGACAGGTTTACTTCTTCTTTTCCAATTTGGATTCATTTTATTTCCTTTTCTTCTCAGATTTCTGTGGCTAAATTTCCAAAACTATGTTGAATAAGAGTGTTGAGAGTGGGCAACCTTGTCTTGTTCCTGAGCTTAGTGGAAATGCTTTCAGTTTTTCACCATTGAGGATGATGTTGGCTGTGGGTTTGTCATATATGGCCTTTACTATGTTGAGGAAAGTTCCCTCTTTGCCTATTTATGCAGGGTTTTTATCATAAATCGGTGTTGAATTTTGTGGAAAGCTTTCTCTGCATCTCTTGAGATGATCATATGGTTTTTTTCCTTCAATTTTTTAATATGGTGTATCACGTTGAGTGATTTGTGTATATTGAAGAATCCTTGCATTCCTGGAATAAACCCCACTTGATCACGGTGTAGGATCCTTTTAATGTGCTGTTGAATCCTGTTTGCTAGTATTTTGTTGATGATTTTTGCATCTATGTTCATCACTGATTTGGCCTGTAGTCTTCTCTCTTTGTGACATTCTTGTCTGGTTTTGGTGACAGGGTGATGGTGGCCTTGTAGAATGAGTTTGGGAGTGTTCCTTCCTCTGCTATATTTTAGAAGATTTAGAGAAGGATAGGTGTGAGCCGTTCTCTAAATGTTTGCCAGAATTCGCCTGTGAAGCCATCTGGTCCTGGGCTTTTGTTTGTTGGAAGATTTTTAATCACAGTTTGAATTTCAGTGCTTGTGATTGGTCTGTTCATATTTTCTATTTCTTCCTGATTCAGTCTTGGCAGGTTGTGCATTTCTAAGAATTTGTCCATTTCTTCCAGGTTGTCCATTTTATTGTCATGGAGTTGCTTGCAGTAATCTCACATGATCTTTCGTATTTCTGCAGTGTCAGTTGTTACTTCTCCTTTTTCATTTCTAATTCTATTGATTTGAGTGTTCTCCCTTTTTTTCTTGATGAGTCTGGCTAATGGTTTATCAATTATTTTTATCTTCTCAAAGAACCAGTTTTTAGTTTTATTGATCTTTGCTATCATTTCCTTCATTTCTTTCTCATTTATTTCTGGTCTAATCATTATGATTTCTTTCCTTCTGCTAACTTTGGTGGTTTTTGTTCTTCTGTCTCCAATTGCTTTAGGTGCAATGTTAGGTTGTTTATTCAAGATGTCTCCTGTTTCTTACGGTAGGATTGTATTGCTATAAATTTCCCTTTTAGAACTGCTTTTGCTGCATCCCGTAGGTTTTGCATCACCATGTGTCCATTGTCATTTGTTTCTAGGTATGTTTTGATTTCCTCCTTGATTTCTTCAGTGATCACTTCTTTGTTAAGCAGTGTATAGTTTAGCCTCCATGTGTTTGTATTTTTTACAGATCTTTTCCTTTAATTGATACCTAGTCTCATTGCATTGTGGTCCAAAAAGATACTTGATACAATTTCAATTTTATTAAATTTACCAAGGCTTGATTTGTGACCCAAGATATGATCTATCCTGGAGAATGTTCCATGAGCACTTGAGAAAAATGTGTATTCTGTTGTTTTTGGATGGAATGTCCTATAAATATCCATTAAGTCCATCTTGTTTAATGTATCATTTAAAGCTTGTGTTTCCTTATTTATTTCCATTTTGGATGATCTGTCCATTGGTGAAAGTGGGGTGTTAAAGTCCCCTACTATGAATGTGTTACTGTCAATTTCCCCTTTTATGGCTGTTAGTATTTGCCTTAGGTATTGAGGTGCTCCTATGTTGGATGCATAAATATTTACAATTGTTATATCTTCTTCTTGGATCGATCCGTTGATCATTATGTAGTGTCCTTCTTTGTCTCTTCTAATACTCTTTATTTTAAAGTCTGTCTGCTCTGATATGAGAATTGCTACTCCAGCTTTCTTTTGGTTTCCATTTGCATGGAATATCTTTTTCCATCCCCTCACTTTCCGTCTGTGTGTGTCTGTAGGTCCGACGTGGGTCTCTTGTCCACAGCATATATTTGGGTCTTGTTTTTGTATCCATTCATCCAGTCTGTTTCTTTTGGTGGAAGCATTTAATCCATTTACATTTAAGGTAATTATTGATATCTATGTTCCTATTCCCATTTTCTTTATTGTTTTGGGTTCATTATTGTAGGTCTTTTCCTTCTCTTGTGTTTCCTGTGTAGAGAAGATCCATTAGTATTTATTGTAAAGCTGGTTTGGTGGTGTTGAACTCTCTCAGCTTTTGCTTGTCTCTGAAGATTTTAATTTCTCTGTCAAATCTGAATGAGATCCTTGATGGGTAGAGTAATCTTGGTTGTAGGTTCTTGCCCTTCATCACTTTAAATATATCCTGCCACTCCCTTCTGGCTTGCAGATTTTCTGCTGACAGATCAGCTGTTAACCTTATGGGGATTACCTTGTGTGTTATTTGTTGTTTTTCCCTTGCTGCTTTTAATATGTTTTCTTTGTATTTCATTTTTGACAGTTTGATTAATATGTTTCTTGGCATGTTTCTCCTTGGATTTATCCTGTATGGGACTCTGTGCTTCCTTGACTTGATTAACTATTTCCTTTCCCATATTAGGGAAGTTTTCAACTATAATCTCTTCAAATATTTTCTCAGTCACTTTCTTTTTGTCTTCTTCTTCTGGAATCCCTATAATTCGAATGTTGGTGTGTTTAATGTTGTCCCAGACGTCTCTGAGACTGTCCTCAGTTCTTTTCCTTCTTTTTCCTTTATTCTGCTGTGCAGTAGTTATTTCCACTATTTTATCTTCCAGGTCACTTATCTGTTCTTCTCCCTCAGTTATTCTGCTACTGATCCCTTCTAGAGTATTTTTAATTTCATTTATTGTGTTGTTCATCATTGCTTGTTTTATCTTTATTTCTTCTACGTCCTTGTTAAATGTTTCTTGCATTTTGTCTCTTCTATTTCCAAGATTTTGGATCATCTTTACTATCATTATTCTGAGTTCTTTTGCAGGTAGACTGCCTATTTCCTCTTCATTAGCTAGGTTTGTTGGGTTTTTTTCTTGCTCCTTCAACTGCTGTGTATACTTCTGTCTTCTCATTTTGCTTATCTTACTGTGTTTCAGGTCTCCTTTTTTCAGGCTGCAGGTTTGTAATTCCCGTCGTTTTTTTGTCTGTCCCCATGGCTAAAGTTGTTTCAGTGGGCTGTGTAGGCTTCCTGGTGGGTAGAACTAGTGCCTTTGTTCTGGTGGATGAGGCTGGATCTTATCTTTCTGGTGGGCAGGTCCATGTCTGGTGGTGTGTTTTGGGGTGTCTGTGGACTTATTATTATTTTAGTCAGCCTCTCTGATAATGGGTGGTTTTGTTTTCCTGTCTTGCTAGTTGTTTGGCATAGAGTGTCCAGCACTGTAGTTGCTGGTCGTTGAGTGAAGCTGGGTGTTGATGCTGAGATGGAGATCTCTGGGAGATTTTCACTATTTGATATTACGTGGAGCTGGGTGGTCTCTTGTGGACCAGTGTCCTGACATTGACTCTCCCACCACAGAGGCACAGCACTGACTCCTGGCTGTAGCACCAAGAGCCTTTCATCCACATGGCTCAGAATAAAAGAGAGAAAAGGTAGAAATAAAGCAAGAAAGGGGATAAAAGAAAATAAAATAAAGGCAAAATAAAATAAATTAACATAAAACAAAGTATTAAGCAATTTTTTTGTTTGTTTTTTGCCATACACAGCCCTCTCACTGCTGTGGCCTCTCCTGTTGTGAAGCACAGGGTCTGGACGCACAGGCTCAGCGGCCTTGGCTCCCGGTCCCAGCCGCTCCATGGAATGTGGGATCTTTCTGTACGGGGGCATGAACCCGCATACCGTGCATCGGCAGGCGGACTCCCAACCACTGCGCCACCAGGGAAGCCCTAGAAAAATTTTTTTGAAAATTAAAAACAAAAACACGGACGGATAGAACCCTAGGACAAATGGTGAAAGCAAAGCTATACAGACAAAATCTCACACAGAATCATACACTTACACACTCACAAAAAGAGGAAAAGGGGAACAATAATAAATCGTGCTCTCAAAGTCCACCTCATTAATTTGGGATGATTCGTTGTGTATTCAGGTATTCCGCAGATGCAGAGTACATCCAGTTGATTGTGGAGATTTAATCCGCTGGACCGGAGCCTGCTGGGAGAGATTTCCCTTTCTCTTCCCTGTTCGCACAGCTCCCAGGGTTAAGCTTAGGTCGCCAGATGGCGTCTGTTCTTCACTCAGGACAGGGTTAAAGGAGCCACTGATTCGGGGTCTCTGGCTCACTGAGGCCGCAGGGAGGGAGGGGCACAATGTGGGATGAGCCTGCAGCAGCAGAGGCCAGTGTAACATTGCACCAGCCTGAGGCGCGCCGTGCGTTCTCCTGGGGAACTTGTCCCTGGATCCCGGTACCCTGGCAGTGGCGGGCTCCACAGGCTCCCGGGAGGGATAGTGGGGATAGTGACCAGTGCTCACACACAGGATTCTTAGTGGTGGCAGCAGCAACCTTAGTGTCTCATGCCCGTCTCTGGGGTCCGCGGTGATAGCCGCCGCTCGCGCACATCTCTGGAGCTCCTTTAAACAGCGCTCTTAATACCTCTCCTCGTGCAGCGGGAAAGAGGGAAGAAAAAGTCTTTTGCCTCTTCAGCAGGTCCAGACTTTTTCCCAGACTCCCTCCTGGCTAGGTGTGGCGCACTAGCCTGTTCAGGCAGTGTTCATGCCGCCAACCCCAGTCCTCTCCCTGCGATCCGACTGAAGCCCGAGCCTCAGCTCCCAGTCCCCACCCGTCCCGCCGGGTCAGCAGAAAAGCCTCTCAGGCTGGTGAGTGCCGGTCAGCACTGATCCTCTGTGCGGGAATCTCTCTGCTTTGCCCTCCACACACCTGTTGCTGTGCTCTCCTCCGCAGCTCCTCAGCTTCCCCCCTCCGGCACCTGCAGTCTCCACCCGTGAAGGGTCTTCCTAGTGTGTGGAAACCTTTCCTCCTTCACAGCTCCGTCCCACTGGTGCAGGTCCCATCCCTATTCTTTTGTTTCTGTTTATTCTTTTTTCTTTTGCCCTACCCAGGTACATGGGGAGTTTCTTGCCTTTTGGGAGGTCTGAGGTTTTCTGTCAGTGTTCAGTAGGTGTTCTGTAGGAGTTGTTCCACGTGAAGATGTATTTCTGATGTATCTGTGGGGAGGAAGGTGGTCTCCACGTCTTACTCTTCCGCTGTCTTCCCTAATCTGGATGAACTTTTTAGGAATAATTATGTTTTAGGAATGTGTACTTAAAAAGAATCTCTCCAGGGTGTGGAGAAAAGGGAACCCTCCTACACTGTTGGTGGGAATGTAAATTGGTACAGCCACTATGGAGAACAAAACTTAAAACGTAGTTACCCTATGATCCAGTCATCTACTCTGGGCATATATCTGGAGAAAACCATAATTCAAAAAGATACATGCATCCCGATGTTCACCACAGCACTATTTAGAATAGCCAGGACATGGAAGCAACATAAATGTCCATCAACAGAGGAATGGATAAAGAAGATGTGGTACATATATACAATGGAATATGACTCAGCCATAAAAAGGAATGAAGTAATGCCATTTGCAGCAACATGGATGGACCTAGAGATTGTCATAATGAGTGAAGTAAGTCAGACAGAGAAAGACAAATATCATATGCTATCACTTATATGTGGAATCTAAAAATATGGTACAAATGATCTTACCTCCAAAACAGAAATAGAGTCCCAGATATAGAAAACAAATTTATGGTTACCCAGGGGGATGGGGGAAGGGATAAATTTGGAGATTGGGATTGACGTATACACACTAATATATATAAGATAGATAACCAAGAAGGACGTATTGCATAGCACAGGGAACTCTACTCAATAATCTGTAATTACCTATATGGGAAAAGAATCTAAAAAAGAATGGATATATGTATATGTACATAACTGATCCATTTTGCTGTACAGCAGAAACTAACACAACATTTTAAATCAACTATACTACAATAAAAATTAAAGAATCTCTCCAGATATTTGGAAATTTACTTGATATTTAGAGTTGTTCTAAGTTAAGTGATGGAAGTTTATTTAATAGCTAGGTTATTCCCAAATAAAATAAGTTACTGAGATATAAATTACTGAACAGAGAAACTAAAGGTATTTAGCACTAATGATAAATATATTTGGTGCCACCCTGAGTTATTCTCTATAAGAAAGCATATGTTTTTAGAAATCATTAGTATTTATGTTTACCAATCTACAAAGTCCTGGTGCAGAACACAGTTTATGGTTGCTTAAGGAATGTAGGGTGTGTATTTTAAACAAAAGAAGGTGTGAGGAAGGGCATTACATTCTCTTAAGGGAAAAGAGCAATTTTTGTCCTACAGCTGGTTGCTCCTAAATGGAAAGAAAATGGACAAAATAACATAGATACAAAAAGTTGTCAAAGGTTTGTGGAAAAGGAAAAGGAAACTTAGTTGGGTAAATGGATTTTGTTGGGAGTGGGCTGGGGCAAGAATGGATTTGGTTTCTCCCTCCAAAGTTTTCTTAAAATGCTGCTTTTAGTAACAGGTTGTATGAGTCTCTTTGCCTTTAAGTGATCTGTATTTGCTTTTGAGATCTCTTTTAACTTTGGTTAAGGAATAAGTATTGTCTCACAGTGACCTATGATCTTATTTGACCAAGTGTTTTGAAAGTTTTTCACAAACTTCCCAAGTAACAAATTTTAATTCAATTTCTTTTGACTTCCAGCTAACTTTGGGATGCTTTAGAGGGCCCCTGAGGTATCTTAACAAAAGATATTTAACTAGTATTATTTGGTATGTTAAATTACATGGAGAACATTGTCACATGAGCAATAAACCTACTTAAAATACACTGTATGGATGAATGGCATTAATATAGACATTCTAAAAATTATATAAATTTTCTGAAATTTGGATATGTCCTGGTATAATGCTATAGTTGTAGTTGTTATCTTAAAATGTTGTATGTCATAAGAGTAACCAAGCTTCTTTATCGATTTCACTGTAATCAGATGTTTAACCATGCATGCTTTAGTCTTTTGTCATTTATAAACAGTTATTGTTGTACTGATGCTGTTGCAAAAAGTGCTTCATCTTCAAGAAGATTCATAGGAAGGCTACAGAAGCAGTTACAACAGTTTGACATCAAGATGTTGGCTACATGAGGATTCCAGGATTCCAGTCCTTACTACCCTCTGACTCAAAACAAGAAGCCATCCTGCCACTGGGGTCACTAGATCAGGCATCCAGAGAGTTTTATTCCCTGACAGGCAGGGTTAACACTTCTAGTCAGCTCTCAAGCAGCTACAGAAGAGAGACCATCACCCCTCTGCTTCCCAGAAGATTATGGGAGTAAAATCTCTGAGGGGGGAAGGAAACAAGAGAGAAGGAGGCATGGCACAACCTCTAAAAGAATGACACAGCCCTTGAGGATACGACATAAACTGGTTAGAACCATCTAGGTCCAAGATGGCGGAAGATTCAACTTCCAGTAGACCTTGGGCCTCATTATATGCTCATTGTAATACACTAGCATGCTAAAAGACTCACCCACAGGTGCCATGGCAGTTCTGAGGCCGACCATAAAACGTGAAAAAGTGGGCAGTGGCACAATTCTTGGAAATCCCCGCCCCTTTGCCAAAATAGTTGCAATAATCCTCCTACTCATTAGCCTATGAAATTACCCAGCCCATAAAAACTGACCACCCCATATTTTGAGGCCTCTTGCCTTCTGAAATGGCCCACACTCTATGGAGTGTGTATCTCCCTGAATAAACCTTCTTTCTCTTAAAAAAAAAAAGAAAGAAAACAAGTTAACCTCTTCTGGGAGAGAGAAATGGAAAAAACAATCTCTTCTGGGAGACAGAAATGGACAGACAACCAGCCAGGCTACATAAATGCTCTGAGGAAGGAAAATATTATGGCAGAATAGACATGAGAACTCCCTTTAATGCTGAGCACTTCTATAAACGTAGACAAGGAATACGATGCTATTTATAAACTATAATTTCACCTGTTTCCAAAAAAGTGTGACTATTTCCCAAGGAGAAAGTAAAAAGTACCCACATAGCTATTCATAAAGTCACTGAAGGGCATCAAAGCCTTACATTCTGACATCTCCTGAACAGCATTCTGTAACAAGAAATTGAAAGTTAAAGAACAATTTGACATTGTGCACCACCTAATATAAAACACTGAGAAGAAAAAAACCTCATTTCAGTGGTATTCCTTGACAAAAGTACATAAGCTGAATCTAACCATGAGGAAAGCTCGGAAAACTGAAATCAAAGGAAATTCTATAAAATAACTGTGTTATATCTTCAAAAACATTTTTTTCTTAGACAAAGAAAGTCTAAGAAATTATTGCAGATTAAAGAAAATTAAACAGACATGACAACTAAATGCAACATATGATTCTGGAGTGGATCCTGGACAAGATTTTCTTTTCTTTCTCTTTACCTAAAGAACATTTATTGGCATAATTGGTAAAAAATAAATAAGGTCTTTAGGAAACACATACTGAAGTGTTTTTGAGTCATGAGGCAACTTATTGTCTAATGTTTCAAAAAATATATGTGTACATATAAAAGAAGAAATAAATGTATAAATATAACTATAACTATAAAAAATCATGATTCTTGATGTTTATCCAAAAGAGTTGAAAACTCATGTCCACACAAAAACCTGCACATGGCAGTTTATAGCAGCCTCATTCATACTTGCCAAAACTTGGGTACAGCCTTCAGTAGATGAATGGACAAATAAACTGGTACATCCAGACAATGGAATGTTATTCAGCATTGAAAATAAATGAGCTATCAGGTCATGAAAAGACATGGAGGAAGCATAAATGCATATTACTAAGGGAAAGAGGACAATCTGAAAAGACTACATAATGTATGATTCCAACTACACGACATTCTGGAAAAGGTAAAACCATGGAGTCTCTAAAAAGATCAGTGGTTGCCAGGGGTTGAGGCAGTAGGATGAATAGGTGGAGCACAGAAGATATTAAAGGCACTGAAAATACTCTGTATGATGAATACATGTCATTATACATTTGTGCGAACTCATAGAATGTATAACAGCAAGAATGTATATTGTTCAAGAGTAAAAATATAACTATGGACTTTGGAATATAATGATATGTCAATGTACGTTCATCAAATGTGACAAATGTACAAATCTGGTACGAGATGTTAATAATGGAGAAGGCGCTATGCCTGTGTAGGGGCAGTGGGCATATGGGAAATCTCTGTTCCTTCCTCTCAATTTTTTTGTGAACTTAAAACTGCTCTTAAAAAAGTCTTTAAACAAGGTCAACAAACTTAACATCGTCAATAATGAATGGGACCAAATGGCATTTTGTGCCTCTTGATGTGATGCAATAGCAAGGACAGAGCATCACCTATGTAGACTTCTTACTAAAAATGCTCAAATTAATCTTGGGAAAGCAGACAAGTTTGGATTGTGGGATGAATGTAGGACAACTGCCTGGACTCATCCAAAATGCCAATGTAATGAAAAATTAAAAGAAAAGGATGGGAAGGTGCAATTCGAGATTTTAAAAGACTAAAGGGGCATGACAGCTAAATATGGTGCATGATTCTTGACTGGATCCTGGATCAAAACAAATAAAAAGATATAAAGGATATTGTTAGGACAACTGGAGAACTTTGACATGAATAGTATATTAGATAATTGCATCAATGTTGAATTTTTCTGAGTGTGATAATAGTAATGCACTCGCTCCTAAGAGATACACATCAAAGTGTTTAAGGTTGAAGTGTCACAATAGCTGCAAGTTACTTCCAAAAGGTTCAGCAAAAAAAGTGTATATCTATCTATCTATCTATCTATATATATCTATATATATATCTACAAAGAGAAAAAATATGTAGAAAAATAAACAATAGACGTATCTACATGAAGGATGGCTTTTGATGTTCCTGAAGAGTTGAAGTTTCATAAAATAAAAAATTGGTGAAGAAAATAATGTTTGGAGCTATGAAGTTTATCCTTAATTCTAATTATAAATCCTACTGGTAAATTCAGAAGTAAACCAATGCATTCAATTTTTTTGGCAAAAAATTCTCTGAAAAATAAAAGAAAGGAAATAAAGAAATTAAGTAAGTAAAAGGATAGAAAACAGAAATATCATCCAAAACAAAGTCTATCAAAGTAGACTTTAAATTCAAAAAGGTCAAATGAGTCACTATAAAAGATAAAAAGTGCATCTATTTTAGACTAGTATGCACATAATAAAGCCTTGAATATATAAAGCAAAAACTTACAGAACTACAAGAATTTGACAAATCTACAATTACAGTGGGAGATTTTTAATTGCTCTCAATAATGGATAGATGTAGCAGACAAACAGAATTAACAGTAATATAGAAGACAAACAATACAATTAACAAGTTTAATGGACTTTTATAGAATGCTACATGAAACAATTAGAATATACAAAATATTTTCAGGCACACATGAAACACTTATAAATTCATCATGTTCTCTAGAACATAAAGCAAATCTCAACATATACTAAAAATCAGTATCATGTAAACCATGTTGTCTGTACTAAGTGCAATTAAATGGAAAAGAGTAACAAAATATTAAGCTAAAAAATATCCATGTGACCTTCAAGATGGCAGAGGAGTAAGAGGTGGAGATCACCTTTCTCCCCAGAAATATGTCAGAAATACATCTACATGTGGAACGACTCCTATAAAATACCTACTGAATGCTGGCAGAAGAACTCAGACTCCCCAAAGGCAAGAAACTCCCCATGTACCTGTGTAGGGCAAAAGAAAAAACAGAGACAAAAGAATAGGGAAGGGACCTGCACCTCTGGGAGGGAGCTGTTCAGGATGAAAAGTTTCCACACACTAGGAAGCCCCTTCACTGGCAGAGAAGGGAGGTGGCAGAGGGAAGTTTCAGAGCCTTGGAGGAAAGGGCAGCAATAAAGGTGCAGAGGGCAAAGCAGAGAGATTCCCACACAGATGATCAGTGCCGACCAGCACTCACCAGCCTGAGAAAGCCCACTGGGTCAGGTGGGGAATGGGAGGTGAGGCTCCAGCTTCAGAGATCAGATCTCAGGGAGAGAACTGGGATTGGCTGCATGAACACAGCCTGAAGGGGGCTAGTGTGCCACAGCTAGCCAGGAGGGAGTCCAGGAAAAAGTCTGTAACAGCCTATGAGAAAGGAGACCATTGCTTCAGGGTGTGCGAGGAGAGGGGATTCAGAGCACTGTGTAAATGAGCCCCGGAGACAGGTGCGAGCTGTGGCTATCAGTGCAGACACCAGAGATGGGCATGAAATGCTAAGTCTGCTTCTGCAACCACCAGGAAGCCTGTGTGCAAGCACAGGTCACTATCCACACCTCCCCTCCCAAGAGCCTGTGCAGTCCGCCACTGTCAGGGTCCCGTGATCCAGGGACAAATTCCCCAGGAGAACACATGACATGCCTCAGGCTGTTGCAAGCTCACACCCCCGCCTCTGCTGACGCAGGCTTGTCCCACATTCCGTATCCCTCCCTCCGCCCCGGCCTGAGTGAGCCAGAGCCCCCTAGTCAGCTGTTACTTTAACCTCGTCCTGTCTGAGTGAAGAAAAGACACCCTCAGGCAACCTACATGCAGAGACGGGGTCAAATCCAAAGCTGAACCCAAGCAGCGGTGCAAACAAAGAAGAGAAAGGGAAATTTCTCCCAGCAGACTCAGGAGTAGCGGATTAAATTGCCACAATCAACTTGATGTACCCTGCATCTCTGGAATTCCTGAATAGACAACGAATCATCCTAAAATTGAGGCAGTGGATTTTGGGATCACCTTTAGACTTTGGGTTTGCTTTCTACATCTAATTTGTTTCTCGTTTTATGTTTATCTTAGTTTATTATTTAGAGTTTATTATCATTGGTAGATTTGTTTATTGATTTGGTTGTTCTCTTCCTTTCTTTTCTTTTCTTTATATATATATATATATAATTTTTTTTCCCTTTTTCTCTTGTTGTGAGTATGTATGTGTATGTTTCTGGGTGTGATTTTGTCTGTATAGATTTGCTGTTACCATTTGTACAAGGGTTCTGACTGTCCATTTTTATTTTTGTTTTTTTTAGTATAGTTTTCAGTGCTTGTTATCATTGGTGGATTTGTTTTTCAGTTTGGTTGCTCTCTACTTTCTTTCGTTTTTTTCATAACTTTTAAAGAGTTTAAATTGTAATATTTAAAATAAATTTTATTTTAATAACTTTATTTTTCTTTCTTTCATTATTTTCTCTTTTCTTCTGAGACGTGTAGCTGACAGGGTCTTGGTGCTCCATCTGGGTGACAGGCCTGTGCCTCTGAAGGTGGGAGAGCTGAGTTCAGGACACTGGTGCATCAGAGACCTCCAGGCTCCACGTACTATCAAACAGCAAAAGATCTCCCAGAGATAGCCATCTCAACACTAAGACCCAGCTCCACTCAACGACCAGCAATCTACAGTGCTGGACACCCTATGCCAAACAACTAGCAAGACAGGAATACAACCCCACCTATTAGCAGAGAGGCTGCCTAAAATCATAATAATGTCACAGACATGCCAAAACACACCACCGGACATGGTCCTGCCCACCAGAAAGAGAAGATCCAGTCTCAGCCAACAGAACACAGGCACCAGTTCCCTCTACCAGGAAGCCTACACAACCTAATGAACCAACATTATTCACTGGGGCCAGACACCAAAAACAACGGGAACTATGAAAATGCAGCCTGTGAAAAGGAGACTCAAAACACAGTAAGTAAGTAAGATGAGAAGACAGAGAAACACACAGCAGATGAAGAAGGAAGATAAAAACCCACCCACCAAAAATATGAGGAAATAGGCAGCCTACCTGAAAAAGAATTCAGAGTAATGATAGTAAAGATGATCCAGAATCTCAGAAATAGAATCAAGAAAATACAAAAAATGTTTCACAAAGACGTAGAAGAAATAAAGAGCAAACAAACAATGATGAACAACACAATAAATGAAATTAAAAATTCTCTAGAAGGAATCAATGGCAGAATAACTGATGCAGAAGAATGGCTAAGTGACCTGGAAGATAATATAGTGGAAAAACTACCACAGAGCAGAATAAAGAAAAAAGAATGAAAAGAATTGAGTCTCAGAGACTCTGGTAGAACATTAAACACACGAACATTCAAAGTATAGGGGTCTATGAAGAAGAAGAAAGGAAGGGTGCGAGAAAATATTTGAACATATTATAGTTGAAAACTTCCTTAATATGGGAAAGGAAATGGTCAATCAAGTACAGGAAGCACAGAGAATCCCATATAGGATAAATCCAAGGAGAAACACACCAAGACACAAATTAATCAAACTATCAAAAATTAAATACAAAGAAAAACTATTAAAAGCAGCAAGGGGAAAACAACAAATAACATACAATAGAATCCCCAGAAGGTTAACAGCTGATCTTTCAGCAGAAACTCTGCAAGACACAAGGGAGTGGCAGGACATATTTAAAGTGAGGAAAGGGAAAAACCTACAACCAAGATTACACTAAACAGCAAGGATCTCATTCAGATTTGATGGAGAAGGTAAAAGCTTTACAGACAAGCAAAAGGTAAGAGAATTCATCACCACCAAACCAGCTTTACAACACATGCTAAAGGAACTTCTCTAGGCAGGAAACACAAGAGAAGGAAAAGACCTACAATAACAAACCCAAAACAATTAAGAAAATGTTAATAGGAACATACATATTGATAACCACCATAAATGCAAATGGTTTAAATGCTCCACCAAAAGACATAGACTGGCTAAATGGATACAAAAACAAGACCCATATACATGTTGTCCACAAGAGACTCACTTCAGACGTAAGGACACATATAGACTAAAACTGAGGGGATGGAAAAAGATATTCCATGGAAATGGAAATCAAAACAAAGCTGGAGGGCTTCCCTGGTGGCACAGTGGTTGAGAGTCCACCTGCCGATGCAGGGGACATGAGTTCCTGCCCTGGTCTGGGAAGATCCCACATGCCATGGAGCAGCTGGGCCCGTGAGCCATGGCCGCTGAGCCTGTGAGTCTGGAGCCTGTCCTCTGCAATGGGAGAGACCACAACAGTGAGAGGCCCGTGTACCAAAAAAAACAACAAAACAAAAAAACAAAAAAAACAAAGCTGGAGTAGCTATTCTCATATCAGACAAAATAGACTTTAAAATACAGACAATTACAAGAAACAAAGAAGGACACTACATAATGATCAAGGGATCAATCCAAGAAGAAGATATAACAATTGTAAATACTTATGCACCCAACATATATAAGGCAAATGCTAACAGTCTTAAAAGGGGAACTTGACAGTAACACAATTATAGTAGGGGACTTTAACACGCCACTTTCACCAATGGACTGATCATCCAAAATGAAAGTAAATAAGGAAACCCAAGCTTTAAATGATACATTAAACAAGATGGACTTAATTGATATTTATAGGACATTCCATCCGAAAACAACAGAATACACTTTATGGTCAAGTGTTCATGGAATATTCTCCAGGATACATCATATCTAGGGTAAGCCTTGGTAAATTTAAGACAATTGAAATCATATTAACTATCTTCCCCGACCACAATGCTATGAGACTAGATATCAATCACAGGAAAAATTGTGTAAAACATAAAAACACATAGAGGCAAAATAATACACTACTAAATTACCAGGAGATCACTGAAGAAATCAAAGAGGAAATAAAAAAATACCAAGAAAAAAACGACCATGAAAACATGATGACTCAAAACCCTTGGAATGCAGCAAAAGCAGTTCTAAGAGGGAAGTTTATAATAATACACGGCTTCCTCTGCAAAGAAGAAAAATCTCAAAAAATCTAACCTTACACCAAAAGGAACTAGAGAAAGAAGAGCAAACAAAGCTCAAAGTTAGTAAAAGGAAAGAAATCATAAAGATCAGAGCAAAAATTAATGAAATAGAAACAAAGAAAACAATAGCACAGATGAATAAAACTAAAAGCAGGTTCCCGAGAAGATAAACAAAATTGATAAACCATTATCCAGACTTATCTAGAAAATGAGGGAGAGGACTCCAATAAAATTAGAAATGAAAATGGAGAAGTTACAACAGACACTGCAGAAATACAAAGCATCATAAGAGACTACTACAAGCAACTCTATGCCAATAAAATGCACAACCTGGAAAAAAATGGAGAAATTCTTAGAAAGGTATAACCTTCCAAGACTGAATTAAGAAGAATTAGAACCGGAGGGGAAGATGGCGGAAGAGTAAGACGCGGAGATCACCTTCCTCCCCACAGATACACCAGAAATACATCTACACGTGGAACAACTCCTACAGAACACCTACTGAACGCTGGCAGAAGACCTCAGACCTCCCAAAAGGAAAGAAACTCCCCATGTACCTGGGTAGGGCAAAAGACAAAAGAAAAAACAAAGACAAAAGAATAGGGACGGAACCTGCACCAGTGGGAGGGAGCTGTGAAGGAGGAAAGGTTTCCACACACTAGGAAGCCCCTTCACGGGCGGAGGCTGCAGGTGGCAGAGGGGGTAGCTTCAGAGCCACGGAGGAGAGCACAGCAACCGGGGTGCGGAGGGCAAAGTGGGGAGATTCCCGCACAGAGGATCAGTACTGACTGGCACTCACCAGCCCAAGAGGCTAGTCTGCTCACCCGGTGGGGCGGGCGGGGCTGCGAGCAGAGGCTCGGGCTTCGGTTGGAGCACAGGGAGAGGACTGGTGTTGGCTGTGTGAACACAGCCTGAAGGGGTTAGTGCACCACGGATAGCCAGGAGGGAGTCCGGGAAAAGGTCTGGAGCTGCCGAAGAGGCAAGAGACTTTTTCTTCCCTCTTTGTTTCCTGGTGCGTGAGGACAGGGGATTAAGAACGCTGCTTAAAGGAGCTCCAGAGACCGGTGCAAGCCGTGGCTAAAAGCGCGGACCACAGAGACGGGCAGGAAACGCTAGGGCTGCTGCTGCTGCCACCAAGAAGCCTGTGTGTGAGCACAGGTCACTATCCACACCTCCCTGGGAGTCTGCAGCCAGCCACTGCCAGGGTCCCGGGATCCAGGAACAACTTCCCCAGGAGAATGCATGGCGCGCCTCAGGCTGGTGCAATGGAATTCTGGTCTCCGCTGCCGCAGGCTCGCCCCGCACTCCGTGCCCCATGCTTCCCCCGGCCTGAGTGAGCCAGAGCCCCGGAATCAGCGGCTCCTTTAATCCCGTCCTGTCTGAGCGGAAAAAAAGATGCCCTCTGGCGACCTACACGCAGAGGCAGGGCCAAATCCAAACCTGAGCCTCTGGGAGCTGTGAGAACAAAGAAGAGAAAGGGAAAACTCTCCCAGCAGCCTCAGAAGCAGCGGATTAAAGCTCCACAATCAACTTGATGTATCCTGCATCTGTGGAATACATGAATTGACAACGAATCATCCCAAATTGAGGAGGTGGAGTTTGAGAGCAAGATTTATGATTTTTTCCCCTTTTCCTCTCTTTGTGAGTGTGTATGCTTCTGTGTGAGATTTTGTCTGTATAGCTTTGCTTCCACCAATTGTCCGACGGTTCTATCCGTCTTTTTAAAAAAAATTTTTTCATAATAATTATTTTTTATTTTAATAACTTTACTTTATTTTACTTTACCTTCTTTCTTTCCTTCTTTCTTTCCTTCCTTCCCACCTTTACACAACGAATCATCCCAAATTGAGGAGGCGGACTTTGAGAGCAAGATTTATGACTTTTTCCCCTTTTCCTCTTTTCGTGAGTGTGTATGTTTATGCTTCTGTATGAGATTTTGTCTGTATAGCTTTGCTTCTACCATTTGTCCTAGGGTTCTATCAGTCCATTTTTAATTTTTTTCTTAATAATTATTTATTTATTTTAATTATTTTATTATATTTTACTTTGTTTTATTTTACTTTATCTTTTTTCTTTCTTTCCTATTTCCTTCCTTCCTGCCTTTCTTCCTTTCTTCCTTCCTCCCTACGTCCCTCCCTCTCTCCCTCCCTCCTTTCTTTCTCTCCTTCTTTTCGTCTTTCTTTCTTTCTTTCTTCCTTCCTTCCTTCCTTTCTTTCTTTCTCTATTCTTTCATTCTTTCTTTGTACTTCTACTAACGCTTTCTTTCTACTTTTTCTTCCTTTTACTCTGAGCTGTGTGGATGAAAGGCTCTTGGGGCTGCAGGCAGGAGTCAGTGCTGTGCCTCTGAGGTGGGAGAGCCAACTTCAGGAAACTGGTCAAAAAGAGACCTCCAAGCTCCACATAATATCAAACGGCGAAAATCTCCCAGAGATCTCCATCTCAACGCCAGCACCCAGCTTCACTCAACGAACAGCAAGCTACAGTGCTGCACACCCTATGCCAAACAACTAGCAA
Organism: Aethalodelphis obliquidens; assembly: GCF_003676395.1. Classification (NCBI taxonomy): domain Eukaryota; kingdom Metazoa; phylum Chordata; class Mammalia; order Artiodactyla; family Delphinidae; genus Aethalodelphis; species Aethalodelphis obliquidens. Next base: position 2,704,719 of record NW_020838052.1, on the reverse strand, counting down.
AACAGGAACACAATCCTACCCATTAGTAGAGAGCCTTCCTAAAATCATAATAAGTCCATAGACACCCCAAACACACCACCAGTGGTGGACCTGCCCACCAGAAAGACGAGACCCAGCCTCATCCACCAGAACACAGGCACTACTGCCCTCCACCAGGAAGCCTACACAACCCACTGAACCAACCTTAGCCCCTGGGGACAGACACCAAAAACAACGGGAACTATGTACCTGCAGCCTGCAAAAAGGAGACGCCAAAAACAGTAAGATAAGCAAAATGAGAAGGCAGAAAAACACACCACAGATGAAGGAGCAAGATAAAATCTCACCGGACTTAACAAATGAAGAGGAAATAGGCAGTCTACCAGAAAAAGAATTCAGAATGATGATAGTAAAGATGATCCAAAATCTCAGAAATAGAACAGACAAATGGCAAGAAATATTTAACAAGGACCTAGAAGAACTGAACATGAAACAAACAATGATGAACAACACAATAAATGAAATTAAAAATACTCTAGATGGGACCAGTAGCAGAATAACTGAGGCAGAAGAACGGATAAATGACCTGGAAGATAAAATAGTGGAAATAACTACTGCAGAGCAGAATAAAGAAAAAGGAATGAAAAGAACTGAGGACAGTCTCAGAGACCTTTGGGGACAACATGAAACGCACCAATATTCGAATTATAGGGGTTCCAGAAGAAGAAGAGAAAAAGAAAGGGACTGAGAAAATATTTGAAGAGATTATAGTTGAAAACTTCCCTAATATGGGAAAGGAAATAGTTAATCAAGTCCAGGAAGCACAGAGAGTCCCATACAGGATAAATTCAAGGAGAAATATGCCAAGACACATATTAATCAAACTGTTAAAAATTAAATACAAAGAAAACATATTAAAAGCAGCAAGGGAAAAACAACAAATAACACACAAGGGAATCCCCATAAGACTAACAGCTGATCTTTCAGCAGAAACTCTGCAAGCCAGAAGGGACTGCCAGGACATATTTAAAGTGATGAACGAGAAAAACCTGCAATCAAGATTACTCTACCCAGCAAGGATCTCATTCAGATTTGACGGAAAAATTAAAACCTTTACAGACAAGCAAAAGCTGACAGAGTTCAGCACTACCAAACCAGCTTTGCAACAAATGCTGAAGGAACTTCTCTAGGCAAGAAACACAAGAGAAGGAAAAGACCTACAATAATGAACCCAAAACAATTTAGAAAATGGGAATAGGAACATACATATCGATAATTACCTTAAATGTAAATGGACTAAATGCTCCCACCAAAAGACACAGATTTGCTGAATGTATACAAAAACAATACCTATATAGATGCTGTCTACAAGAGACCCACTACAGACCTAGAGACACAAACAGACTGAAAGTAAGGGGATGGAAAAAGATTTTCCATGCAAATGGAAACTAAAAGAAAGCTGTAGTAGCAATTCTCATATCATACAAAATAGACATTAAAATAAAGAGCATTAGAAGAGACAAAGAAGGACACTACATAATGATCAAGGGTTTGATCAAATAAGAAGATAAAAGAATTGTAAATATTTATGCACCCAACATAGGAGCCCCTCAACACATAAGGCAAATACTAACAGCCATAAAAGGGGAAATCGATAGTAACACAATCATAGTAGGGGACTTTAACACCCCATTTTCACCAATGAACAGATCATCAAAAAATGGAAATAAATAAGGAAACACAAGCTTTAAATGATACATTAAACAAGATGGACTTAATGGATATTTATAGGACATTCCATCCAAACACAACAGAATACACATTTTTCTCTAGTGCTCATGGAACATTCTCCAGGATAGATCAATCTTGGGTCACAAATCAAGCCTTGGTAAATTTAAGAAAATTGAAATCGTATCAAGTATCTTTTCTGACCACAACGCTAAGAGACTAGATATCAATTACAGGAAAAGGTCTGTAAAAAATACAAACACATGGAGTCTAAACAATACACTACTTAATAACGAAGTGATCCCTGAAGAAATCAAAGAGGAAATCAAACAATACCTAGAAACGTATGACAATGGAGACACGACAACCTGAAACCTACGGGATGCAGCAAAAGCAGTTCTAAGAGGAAAATTTATAGCAATACAAGCCCACCTTAAGAAACAGGAAACATTTTGAATAAACAACCTAACCTTGCACCTAAGGCAATTAGAGAAAGAAGAACAAAAATCCCCAAATTTAGCAGAAGGAAAGAAATCATTAAAATCTAACCAGAAATACATGAAAAAGAAATGAAGGAAATGATAGCAAAGAGCAATAAATCTAAAATCTGGTTCTTTGAGAATATAAAAAAAAATTGATAAACCATTAGCCAGACTCATCTAGAAAAAAAAGGGAGAAGACCCAAATCAATAGAATTAGAAATGAAAAAGGAGAAGTAACAACTGACACTGCAGAAATACAAAAGATCATGAGAGATTACTACAAGCAACTCTATGCCAATAAAATGGAAATACTGGAAGAAATGGACAAATTCTTAGAAATGCACAACCTGCCAAGGCTGAACAGGAAGAAATAGAAAATATGAACAGACCAATCACAAGCACTAAAATTTTAACTGTGATTAAAAATCTTCCAACAAACAAAAGCCTAGGACAAGGTGGCTTCACAGGCGAATTCTATCAAATATTTGGAGAAGAGCTAACATCTATCCTTCTCAAACTCTTCCAAAATATAGCAGAGGGATGAACACTCCCAAATTCATTCTACGAGGCCAGCATCACCCTGATACCAAAACCAGACAACGATGTCACAAAGAAAGAACACTACAGGCCAATATCAGTGATGAACATAGATGCAAAAATCCTCAACAAAATACTAGCAAACAGAATCCAACAGTACATTAAAAGGATCATACACCACTATCAAGTGGGGTTTATTCCAGGAATGCAAGGATTCCTCAATATACGCAAATCAATCAATGTGATAAACCATAGTAACAAATTGAAGGAGAAAGCCATATGATCAACTCAATAGATGCAGAGAAAGCTTTCGACAAAATTCAACACCCATTTATGATAAAAACCCTGCAGAAAGTAGGTATAGAGAGAACTTTCCTCAACATAATAAAGGCCATATATGACAAACCCACAGCAAACATCATCCTCAATGGTGAAAAACTGAAAGCATTTCTACCAAGATCAGGAACAAGACAAGGTTGCCCACTCTCACCACTCTTATTCAACATAGTTTTGGAAGTTTTCGCCACAGTAATCAGAGAGACAAAGAAATAAAAGGAATCCAAATCGGAAAAGCAGAAGTAAAGCTGTCACCGTTTGCAGATGACATGATACTATACATAGAGAATCCTAAACAGGCTACCAGAAAACTACCAGAGCTAATCAATGAATTTGGTAAAGTAGCAGGATACACAATTAATGCACAGAAATCTCTGGCATTGTTATACACTAATGATGAAATATCTGAAAGTGAAATTAAGAAAACACTCCAGTTACCATTGCAACGAAAAGAACAAAATATCCAGAAATAAACCTACCTAAGGAGACAAAAGACCTGTATGCAGAATATTATAAGACACTGATGAAAGAAATTAAAGGTGAGAGAAATAGATGGAGAGATATACCATGTTCTTGGATTGGAAAAATCAACATTGTGAAAAGGACTCTACTACCCAAAACAATCTACAGATTCAATGCAATCCCCATCAAACTACCACTGGCATTTTTCACAGAAGTAGAATAAAAATTTTCACAATTTGTATGGAAACACAAAAGACCCCGAATAGCCAAAGCAATCTTGAGAATGAAAAACGGAGCTGGAGGAATCAGGCTCCCTGACTTTAGCGTATACTACAAAGCTACAGTAATGAAGACAGTATGGTACTGGCACAAAAATAGAAAGATATATCAATGGAACAGGTTAGAAAACACAGAGATAAACCCATGCACATATGGTTACCTTATTTTTGATAAAGGAGGCAGGAATGTAGAGTGGAGAAAGGACAGCCTCTTCAATAATTTTTGTTGGGAAATCTGGACAGGTACATGTAAAAGTATGAGACTAGATCACTCCCTAACACCATACACAAAAATAAACTCAAAATGAATTAAAGACCTAAATGTAAGGCCAGAAACTATCAAAGTCTTAGAGGAAAACATAGGCAGAACATTCTATGACATAAATCACAGCAAGATCCTTTTTGACCCACCTCCTAGAGAAATGGAAATAAAAACAAAAATAAACAAATGGGACCTAATGAAACTTCAAAGATTTGCACAACAAACGAAACCATAAACAAGACTAAAAGATAACCCTCAGAATGAGAGAATATATTTGCCAATGAGGCAACTGACAAAGGATTAATCTCCAAAATTTACAAGCAGCTCATGCAGCTCAATAACAAAGAAACAAACAACCCATTCAAATACTGGGCACAAGACCTAAATAGACATCTCTCCAAAGAGGATATATAGACTGCCAACAAACACATGAAAGAATGCTCAAAGTCATTAATCATTAGAGAAATGCAAATCAAAAGTACAATGAGGGCCTTCCCTGGTGGCGCAGTGGTTGAGAGTCTGCCTGCCGATGCAGGGGACATGGGTTCGTTCCTCGGTCCGGGAAGACCCCACATGCCCCGGAGCAGCTGGGCCCATGAGCCATGGCCACTGAGCCTGTGCGTCTGGATCCTGTGCTCCACAACTGGAGAGGCCACAACAGTGGGAGGCCCGCATACCGCAAAAAAAAAAAGAAAAGAAAACTACAATGAGATATCATCTCACACTAGTCACAATGGCCAGCATCAAAAAATCTAGAAACAATAAATGCTGGAGAGGGTGTGAAGGAAAGGGAACACTCCTCCACTGCTGGTGGGAATGTGAATTGGTACAGCCACTATGGAGAAGAGTATGGAAGTTCCTTAAAAAACTACAAATAGAACTACCATGTGACCCAGCAATCCCACTAATGGGCATATACCCTGAGAAAACCGTAATTCAAAAAGAGTCATGTACCAAAATATTCATTGTAGCTCTATTTACAATAGCCCAGAGATGGAAACAACCTAAGTGTTCATCATCGGATGAATGGATAAAGAAGATGTGGCACATGTATAGAATGGAATATTACTCAGCCATAAAAAGTAATGATATTGAGTTATTTGTAATGAGGTGGATAGACCTAGAGTCTGTCATACAGAGTGAAGTAAGTCAGAAAGAGAAAGACAAATACTGTATGCTAACACATATATGTAGAATTTAAGAAAAAAATGTTATGAAGAACCTAGGGGTAAGACAGGAATAAAGACAGAGACCTACTAGAGAATGGACTTGAGGTTATAGGGTGGGGGAAGGGCAAACTGTGACAATGTGAGAGAGAGGCATGGACATATATAAACTACCAAACGTAAGGTGGATAGCTAGTGGGAAGCAGCTGCATAGCACAGGGAGATCAGCTCTGTGCTTTGTGACTGCCTGGGGGGTGGGATAGGGAGGGTGGGAGGGAGGGAGACGCAAGAGGGAAGACATATGGGAACATATGTATATGTATAACTGATTCACTTTGTTATAAAGTAGAAACTAACACACCATTGTAAAGCAATTATACCCCAATAAAGATGTTAAAAAAAAAACAACGTAGGAATAAACCTACCTAAGGAGACAAAAGAGCTGTATGCAGAAAACTATAAGACACTGACGAAAGGAATTAAAGATGATACAAACAGATGAAGAGATATACCATGTTCTTGGATCAGAAGAATCAACATTGTGAAAATGACTATACTACCCAAAGGAATCTCAAAATTCAATGCAATCCTATCAAAATAACAGTGGCAGTTTTTACAGAACTACAACAAGAAATCTTAAAATATGTATAGAGACACAGAAGACCCTGAATATCTAAAGCAGTCATGAGGGAAAAATACGGAGCTGGAGGAATCAGACTCCCTGACTTCCGACTATACCACAAAGCTACAGTAATCAAGACAATATGATATTGGAAGAAAAACAGAAATATAACTATAACACAAAGCTACAGTAATCAAGACAATATGATATTGGCAGAGAAACAGAAATAGATGAAAGGATCAGGATAGAAAGCCCAGAGATTAACCCAGCTACCTATGGTCAACTAATCTGTGACAAAGGAGGCAATGATTAACAATGGAGAAAAGACAGTCTCTTCAATAAGTGGTGCTGGGAAAACAGGACAGCAACATGTAAAAGAATGAAATTAATAACACTCCCTAACACCATACACAAAAATAAATTCAAACTGAAATGGAGACTTAAATGTAATACTGGAGATTATAAAACTCTTAGAGCAAAACATAGGAAGAATACTCTTTGACAAAAATCACAGGAAGATTTTTTTGATCCACCTTCCAGAGTAATGGAAATAAAATCAAAACTAAACAAATGAGACCTAATGAAACTTCAAAGCGTTTCCAAAGCAAAGGAAGCTACAAACAAGATGAAAAGACAACCCTCAGAATGGGAAGAAATATTTGCAAATGAATCAACTGACAAAGGATAATCTCCAAAATGTATAAAGAGCTCATGCAGCTCAATATTAAAAAAACAAACAATGCAATCCAAAACTGGGCAGAAGCCCTAAATAGACATTTGTCCATAGAAGACATACAGATGGCCAAGAAGCTCATGATAAGCTTCTCAACATCACTAATTATTAGAGAAATGCAAATCAAAACTACCATTAGGTATCACCTCACACCAGTTAGAATGGGCATCATCAGGAAATCTATAAACAACAAATGCTGGAGAGGGTGTGGAGAAAAGGGAACCCTCTTGCACTGCTGTGGGAATGTAAATTGATACAGTCAGTATGGAGAACAGTATGGAGGTTCCTTAAAAAACTAAAAGTAGAATTACCATATGACTCAGCAATCCCACTACTGAGCATATACCCAGAGAAAATCATAATTCAAAAAGACACATGCACCCTAATGTTCATTGCAGCACTATTTACAATAGCCAGGTCATGGAAGCAACCTAAATGCCCATTGACAGATGAATGGATAAAGAAGATGTGGTAGATATGTACAATGGAATATTACTCAGCCATATAAAGGAACAAAATTGGGTCACTTGCCGAGACATAGATGGATCGAGAGACTGACATACAGAGTGAAGTAAGTCAGAAAGAGGAAAACAAATATTGTATATTAATGCATATATGTGGGATCTAGAAAAATGTTACAGATGAAGCGGTTTGCAGGGCAGAAATAGAGACAGAGATGTAGAGAAAAAACGTATGGACACCAAAGGGGCAAAGTCGCGGGAGGGGGCGTTTGGTGTGACACACTGGGAGATTGGGATTGACAAATATACACTAATATGTATAAAATGGATAACTAATAAGAACCTGCCATATAAAAAAATAAATAAAATTCAAAATAGTGTAAAAAAAACAGGAAAATAAATAAGGAAACACAAGCTTTAAATGATACGTTAAAGAAGATGGACTTAATTGATATTTATAGGAGATTCCATCCAAAAAAGACAGAATACAGTTTCTTCTCAAGTGCTCATGGAACATTCTCCATGATTGATCATATCCTGGGTCACAAATCAAGCCTTGGTAAATTTATGAAAATTTATGAAATCGTATCAAGTACCTTTTCCTACTACACCACTATGAAACTAGATATCAATTACAGGAACAAATCTTTAAAAAAAACAAACACATGGAGGCTAAACAATACATTACTAAATAACCAAGGGATAACTGAAGAAATCAAGGAGGAAATAAAAAAAATACTTAGAAACTAATTACAATGAAAACATGACAACCCAAAACCTATGGGATGCAGCAAAAGCAGTTCTAAGAGGGAAGATTATAGCAATAGAATCTTACCTCAGGAAACCAGAAACATCTTAAATACACAACCTAACCTTATACCTAAAGCAATTAGAGAAAGAACAAAAAAACCCCCAAAGTTGGCAGTAGGAAAGAAATCATGTAGTAGGAAATCATCAGATCAGAAATAAATGTAAACAAAATGAAGGAAACAATAGTGAAGATCTATGAAATAAAAGGTGGTTCATTGAGAAGATAAACAAAATTGAAAAACCATTAGCCAGGCTCATCAAGAAAAAAAGGGAGGGGCTTCCCTGGTGGCACAGTGGTTGAGAATCTGCCTGCCAATGCAGGGAACACAGGTTCAAACCCTGGTCTGGGAAGATCCCACATGCCGCGGAGCAACTAAGCCCGTGCGCCACAACTACTGAGCCTGCGCGTCTGGAGCCTGTGCTCTGCAACAAGAGAGGCCGCGACAGTGAGAGGCCTGCGCACCGCGATGAAGAGTGGCCCCCGCTTGCCACAACTAGAGAAAGCCCTCACACAGAAACGAAGACCCAACACAGCCAAATAAATAAATTAATTAAATTTAAAAAAAAAAGAAAAAAGAAAAAAAGGGAGAAGGCTCATATCAATAGAATTCAAAATGAAAAATGAGAAGTAACACCTGATACTGAGGAAACACAAAGGATCTTTAGATATTACTACAAGCAACTATATACCAATAAATTGGACAACCTGGAAGAAATGGACAAATGCTTAGAAAAGCACAACCTTCCAAGACTGAATCAGGAAGAAATATAAAATATAAACAGAGCAATTGAAGCACTGAAATTGAGACTGTTTTTCAAAATCTTCCAACAAACAAAAGCTGAGTACCAGATGGCTTCACAGGTGAATTCTATCAAACATTTAGAGAAGAGCTACCAACCATCCTTCTCAAACTCTTCTAAAATATAGCAGACGGAAGAACACTCCCAAACTAATTCTACGAGGTCATATCACCCTGATTCCCAAATTAGACAAAGATGTCACAAAGAAAGAACACTACAGGCCAATATCACTGATGAACATAGATGCAAAAATCCTCAACAGAATACTAGCAAACAGAATCCAAAACACATGAAAAGGATCATGCACCATGATCAACTGGGGTTTATCCCAGTAATGCAAGGGTTCTTCAATATAAGCAAATCAATCAATGTGATAAACCGCATTAACAAACTGAAGGACAAAAATCCATATGATCATCTCAACAGATGCAGAAAAAGTTTTTGACAAAATTCAACACCCATTTATGATAAGAACCCTTCAGAAAGTAGGTATAGAAGGAGCTTACTTCAACATAATAAAGGCTATATATGACAAACCCACAGCCAACATCATTCTCAATGGTGAAAAACTGAAACCATTTCCTCTAAGACCAGGAACATGACAAGGTTTTCTATTCTCACCACTATTATTCAACATAGTTCTGGAAGTTTTAGCCACAGCAATCAGAGATGAAAAGGAAATAAAAGGAATCCAAATCAGAAGAGAAGTAAAGCTGTCACTGCTGATGACACGATACTGCACATAGAGAATCCTAAAGATGTTACCAGGAAACTACTAGAGCTAATCAGTGAATTTGGTCAAGTAATTAATGCACAGAAATCTCTTCCATTCCTATACACTAATGATGAAATATCTGAAAGAGAAATTAAGGAAACACTCCCATTTACCACTGCAACAAAAAGAATAAAATACCTAGGACTAAACCTAGTTAGGGAGACAAAAGACCTGTACTCCAAAAACTGTAAGACACTGATGAAATAAATTGAAGACATAAAAACATGGAAAGATATACCAGATTCTTGGGTTGGAAAAATCAATATTGTTAAAATGACCATACTATCCAAGGCAATCTGAAGATTCATTGCATTCTCTATGAAAGTACCAGTGGCATTTTCCATAGAACCTGAACCAAAAATCATAAAATTTTTATGGAAACACAAAAGACCCATAATAGCCAAATCAATCTCCAGAAGAAAGAACAGAGGTGGAGGAATCATGCTCCCTGACTTCATACTATACTACAAAGCTACACTAATCCAAATCATACGGTACTAGAACAAAACAGACATGTAGATCAATGCAACAGGATAGAAAGCCCAGAAATAAACCTACACACTCACAGTCAATTAATCAATGACAAAGGAGGCAGGAATACACAGTGGAGAAAAGACAGTCTCTTCAATAAGTAGTGCTAGGAAATCTGGACAGCTACATGTAAAAGAATGAAATTACAACATTCTCTAACACCATATACAAAAACAAACTCAAAATGGATTAAAGACCTAAATGTAAGATTGGATACTATAAAACTCCTAGAGGAAAACAAAAGCAGAATACTCTTTGACATAAATCACAGCAATATTTTTTTGGATCTGTCTCCTAAAGTAAAGGAAATAAAAGCAAAAATAAACAAATGGGACCTAATCATGTTTAAAAGCTTTTGAAGAGCCAAGGAAACCACTGACAAAATGAAAAGACAGCTTAGTGAATGGGAGAAAATATTTGAAAATGGTATGACCTATGAGGGATTAACAACCAACATATATAAACAGCTCATACAGTTTAACATCATAAAAAAAACCCAACTAAAAAATGGGCAGAAGAACTAAATAGACATTTATCCAAAGAGGAAATGCAGATGGCCAACAGGCACATGAAAACATGCTCAACATCACTAATCATCAGGGAAATGCAAATCAAAACCACAAGATAACACTTCACACCTATCAGAATGGCTATCATTGAAAAGAGCACAAATAAAAAATGTTGGTGAGCATGTGGAAAAAGGGACCATTTTATACTCTTGTTGGGAATGTAAATTGGTGCAGCTACTGCGGAAAACAGTATGGAGGTTTCTCAAAAAACTAAAAATAGTACTACCATATGACCCAACAATTCCACTCTTGGGTATATATCCAACAACAACAAAAAACAGTCATTTGAAAAGATACATGCAACCCCAATGTTCCTAGCAGCATTATAATTGCCAAGATATGGAAGCAACCTAAGTGTCCATCAACAGATGAATGGGTAAAATTGGGTATACACACACACACACACACACACACACACACACACACACACACAAAATGGAATACGACTCAGCCATAAAAAAGAATGAAATTTTGTCATCTACAGCAACATGGATGGACTTGGAGGGCATTATGCTAAGTGAAATAAGTCAGACAGAGAAAGACAAATACTGTATGATATCACTTATATGTGGAATCTAAAAAATACAACAAAGTAGTGAATATAACAAAAAAGGAGCAGACTCACAGATATAGAGAACAAACTAGTGGTCACCAGTGGGGAGAAGGGGGAGGGGCAGTATAGGGGTGGAGGAGTGGGAGGTACGAACCATTGGGTATAACACAGGCTCAAAGATGTGTTGTACAACGTGGGGAATATAGCCAATATTTTGTAATAACTGTAAATGGAAAGTAATCTTTATAATTGTATGAAAAATTTTTTAAAAAGTTAAAAAAAATCCATGTACCCATGTCTTGGTTTCCAAATACTGTCTCCCACTAAATGGTACCAGAGATCCATAGAGAAATGGTCAATGAGTCAGGAAACACCAGACAAATATGAAAGTAAAAAAGTAAGGAAATATTGAACTCAAAGTATATATCAAAGAATGATGGGAATATGTCAAATAATCAGAGAATCCAGGTTGAATGGGCTGCCACTGGGACAATTTGAGCATTAAAATAAATTATGATAGCAATAGCGTATTCATGAAATAAAGTAAAAAAAATCTGTGTGCCAAACTAAGATAAATAAATAAATAGATGGAGGGGGAGAAAAGCTCTTCCTTGAAGTAGAATACAAACTAATGTAGTAAAAATGATGATGTTTGAAAATGACCATTTTGCAGCCTTCATAGTAATAACTGATGTGGTAAAGAATTATCAATAGATATTAAGGCCAGTGGATTTTAGTTTGATGAGGAATAGGATATCTACACAGTTTCAAAGTACCCCCAGCAAAATTATTAACTACAAAGAGGAAAACGGAACTTTATAGTGGATTAATCTAGCAAACATCATCTGAACAAAGTAATCAAGGTTAACATTTCTTCTAAGGGGTCAAATCAATATTATAAGCCACTGATATGCTGCCCTAAGAACAATTTATTACTTCTCTGACATTCCTGCCAAAATGCATAATCTATACATAATAATGAGGAACTGGCATGCAAATTTAAACTTAGGAACAATCTACAAAATAATTGTTCTGTAGTCTTCTAAATTGTCAATGTCATGAGAGATAAAGAAAGGTTGAACTGTTCCAGGTTAATAATAATAAAAAAAAAAACTGAAGAGACATGAGAACTAAATGCAATGCATCATCTTGGATTGAAATTTTGATCAGGAAAAGAAAATAGCTATAAAAGACATTATTGGGATAAATAGGTGAAATTGGAATATGGCCTAGATAATAATATTGGAACCCCAATTTCATATACTACAAAACTATAGTAATCAAAAGAGTATGGTGCTGACATAAAAACAGACATACAGACCTTGGAACAGAATCGGGAGCCCAGAATAAAATGCTGCATATACAGTCCACTAATATTTGACAAGGGATCTGAGAGTACTTAATGGAGAAAAGATAGTCTATTTCATAAATAATGCTGAGGAAACTGAATATTCACACAAAAAAGAATAAAACTGGAGCCCAATCTTATACCACTCGCAAAAATTAATTCAAGATAGATTAAAGACTTAAAGGTAAGGATCTGAAACCATGAAATTCCTAGAAGAAAACAGGGAAAAAGCTTCTTGATATTTGTCTTTGCAATGATTTTATGGATATGACACCCGAAGCATAAGCAACAAAAACAAAAAATAAACGAATGGGACTATACCAAACTAAAAAGCTTCTGCACAGAAAAAGAAATGATTGACAAAATGAAAAAGCAAACTATGGAATGGGAGAAAATATTTTTAAAACATATATCTGATAAGAAATTAATATCCAGAATATATAAGGAACAGAAAAACAAGTAATCTAATTCAAAAAGGTGCAAAAGACCTAAATAGACATTTTTCCAAAGAAGACATATCTGGCTAACAGGCACATGAAAAGGTACTCAACATCACTAATCATCAGGGAAATACAAATCAAAAACACAATGAGATATCTCACACTTTTTAGAATGGCTATTAACAAAAGCAGGAGATAACAAATGCTGGTGATGATATAGAGAAAAGTGAACCCTTGCACATCCCTTGATGGGAATGTGAACTGAAATATCTACTATGGAAAGCAGTATGTTGGTTCCTCAAAGAATTAAAAATAGAACTACCATATGATCCAGCAATTCCACTCCTTGGTATATCTGAAGGAAATGAAATCACGATCTCGAGATATCTGCAACCCCTATGTTTACTGCATCATTATTTACAATAGCCAAGATGTGGAAACAAACTAAATGTCCACTGACAGATGAATGGACAAAGAAAAAAAAATACACAATGGAACATTATTCAGCTATAAAAAAAAAGGAAATCTTGTCATTTCTGACATAGTGGATAAACCTTGAGGGCATCAGGCAAAGTGAAATAAGTCAGACAGAAAAAGATAAATAATGTATGCTCTCACTTATGCATGGAATCTAAAAAAACTGAACTCATAGAAACAGAGAGTATATTGGTGGTTTCCAGGGGTGGTAGGGTAGGGGAAATGGGTGAAGGTGGTCAAAGGGTATAAACTTTCAGTGGTAACATGAATAAGTTCTAGGGATCTAATATAAAGCATGATGTATATTATACTGTAATTAATACTATAGTTATAGTATATATAGTTATATAACTATAGTTAGTAGAGTTAATACTATAGTATAATGACTACAGTTAACAATTCTGTATTGTATACTTAAAAGTTGCTAGGAGAGTAGATCTTAAAAGTTCTCACCACACACACACACAAAAATAGTAACTATATGAGGTGATTGATGTGTTAACTAATCTTATCCTGTGTAATCATTTTGTAATATATACATGTAGCAAATCATCACACTGTACACTTTAAACTTACAATGTTATATGTCAAATATAACAGTATGGAGGTTCCTTAAAAAACTAAAAATAGAACTACCATACGAGCCAGCAATCCCACTACTGGGCATATACCCTGAGAAAACCATAATTCAAAAGGACACATGTACCACAATGTTCATTGCAGCGCTATTTAGAATAGCCATGATATGGAAACAAATGTCCAATGACAGATGAATGGATAAAGAAGATGTGGTACATATATACAATGGAATATTACTCAGCCATAAAAAGGAATGAAATTGGGTCATTTGTGGAGATGTGGATGGACCTAGAGTCTGTCATATAGAGTGAAGTAAGCCAGAAAGAAAAAAAGAAATATCGTATATTAGCACATATATGTGGAACTTAGAAAAATGGTACAGATTAACCTATTAGCAGGGCAGGAATAGAGATGTAGACATAGAGAAAGGACATGTGGATATGGTGGGGGAAGGGGAGGGTGGAACAAAGTGGGAGATTAGGTTTGACATAAATACACTACCATGTGTAAAATAGCCAGTGGGAACCTGCTGTATAGCACAGGGAACTCAGCTCAGTGCTCTGTGACAACCTAGATGGGGCGAGGGGTGGGAGGGAGGTTTAAGAGGGAGGGGATATTGGTATACATATAGCTGATTCTGATTCACTTCATTGTACAGCAGAAGCTAACACAACACTCTAAAGCAATTATACTCCAATAAAAAAAAATAAAGCTGGAAAAAATGAACTATAATAGAGCTTACATTGTCCATTTGAAATACATGTTCTCCCAAACTCATCCCTTTTTCAGTGAGTATGAGTGGATAATCTTGACAATAAAGGTTTATGGAACAAAAAATTGGAACAATGTCCAATTTCTATTTTGACACATGTACTGAGGTTATGTAAGAGAAAGGCATTATTCTGAGGAAATATACACTGAAGTATTTACAGGTAAAGGAGCATGATGTCTGCAAGTTACTCTCAAATAGTTCAAAGAGAGAGAAGGAGGGAGGGGGGAGGCTTAAGACAGGGAAGGGAAAGGGGAAGGGAGAGTGAGAGGGAGAAACAGAAATAGAGAATTATAAAGCAAACATGGTAAAATGGTAATTGGTGAACCTGGGTAAAGGGTGTATGGGAGTTTTTTGTAATATTCTCAGAACTTTTCTTTAAGTGTAGAATTAGATCAAAATAAAAGGTTTGAAATCACAAGTGTAAATATCATCAATAACTCCATCACTGAATAGCATAATCAGTTTCCCTATGTATTTAATGAAAGAAAAAGTTTTATATTGCTGAAATCTATTGGGATGAGGAGCCAGTGTATAATTTTGTTTTTGTTACCAGAAGAAGAATAAAGATGAAGTTTAACAGTAACTGGATTAATAATTTCACAATATGATTTCTAAAAAAGAGATCATATGTATGTAAATTGAAACAAAACCAAATAACTCATGAGTCAAAAAAGAAATCATAAGAGCAATTAGATACTAATAATTGAATAATAATAAAAATACTACACATAAAAACCTGTGAAATTCTTCTAAAGTGGTATGTAGTGGAAAACTTCGTTATAAATTCTTATTTTAGGAAAGAAGATTTAAAATTACTGAGCTAATGGTCCAAATAAATAAATTAGAAAAAGAGCAAACAAAAAGAAAGTAAAGAGAAAAATAAAGATAAAAGGAAAAATTATAAAAATAGGGGACAAAATATTCAATGGTGAGGCCTGATGAAACCAAAAGCAGGAAATACATTAGAAAACTGAATATTATAATTTATCACACAGTCACAGTGTCATATTAATGGAGGAAAATACCCCACATGATCATGGCAGTAGATACAAAGTATTTGGAGAAAAAACTCCATACTCATTCAGAATAAAAGCTGTCAGCAAACTAAGAATACAAAGGAATTTCTTTAACCTGAAAAAGAAAATCTACTAAAAATGGTGAAATACGTATAGTTTCCTTGTAAATTCAGGAGCAAGACAAGGAAATCCTCTGTCACTGCCACTATTTCTCATTGTACCGAAGATCCTAGCTAGCCCGGTAAGACAAATTAAAAAATAAATATTGGAAAGGAACAAACTGCCATTATTCACAATATAATAAATTAACAGATAATCCAGAGAACCTACAAATTATTAGAACAGATATAAATCAGAAAGGTTACAGTGTATAAAATCAGTATGTAAAAATATCAATCGTGTTCTCATTTACGGGCAATAATCTGAAAATGTGGTTTAAAATATACATTTCACAGTAACAGCAGGAACTATAAGGTAATTAGGAATGAATATAGCAAAACAGCTTATAGATAACATTATTATTATATGGTATATATGCTTTCATATAATGTAGAAAATGGTTTCAATTTATCATTTGGTGCTAGCTTTTTGTTTGGCTAGTTATATTTAATGTGTCATAATCAACTCTTATTCCTGCTCCTTCCTTAAAAAGTTTTTGGTAAAGAGATTACCTTAAAAATCACAACTTCCTGAAGCAGGACATCAGAAAAGCAGGGTAGCGTTGTCAATAATCTTCATTGTCTTCACTGAATAATTATTTTATGGATGCACCAAGGAAATGGAGTCATACTGCAATCCCTCAAAGACTGAAAAATAATAAAATAACATTAAATCATTTCTTCTGTTACTGTTCATCTCTTTCCCCTGGGCTCCTCAAGTCCTTATGCTTTACCATACCCCCATTGCAGTTATATATTCATGAAAAACAGTTATATAGACAGTAGTAGAAGGGATCTATTGCATAGTAATTATGAGCAGAGACTTTAGGAAGCTTTGTAGAACAGTGTCTGGCACATAAAGATGTTCAGTAAATATTTGCTATTATTATAATTTTCAATGATTTGAGTCACTGGAGGAAATTATGTAGCTCTTGCACTTTTTGCCCTGTACAACCTTCTTTGTTTTCTGTTTGAGCATTGCTATCCCTATGGTGCCTCCCAGCCCCAACTCTACCCCTTTGAACAAAGAGGTAAAGTTGAGGGAAATCAGGCAGTAAGGAATGACTGGGTGATGCCTCCAAGCACAATAGAGCTCATTCTTTTTCTATGCACTACCACCAAGCCCCAAGTCCAGAACTCCCTTAGTTGCCACTGTTATCCCATCATTCATTGACCTATTTATTCAAATATCTGTTTCACTCCTATGTGCTTTGGTTATCCATCCCCTACAGCTCCCAGCATAATGCCTAGTCCATTGCAAGGGCTTCTTAAAGGTTTGTTGCATGAATGAAGAAAGGATGCCCTGTCTCCTTTGGATTACAAGAATCTGTGAGGTTTCGGTCAGCGTTTGTTTTTTGTATTCTATAAGCTCATCTAAATAGAAGATCATTTTTCTGATAGTAAAAACTGGACTGCTAAAATACAATACTTCCTTGAAAATCTTCAGTGGCTTCCACTGCTTATGGATTAAACTGCATACTTCTTAGCATAACATTTAAAGCCCTGCAGCACTCTATCTCACCTAGTTCTTCTCATACATTCAGAGTTATAGCCAAGTTTTCCTAGAACAAGCCTGCCTTGGGAAAGGTAAGCCAGAAAAACATTCTCTCCCCCTCCACATGGCAGATGTCACTCACCCTTTAAGGTCCACCCAGAGTTACCCCTTTCTCTTTGATGGCTCAAGATTACTACCAGGCAGAATGATTTGGTCCATCTCGTCCCCCCCGCCCCCGTGCTTCCTAAATACCTTGAACAAGCAAACATTATGGCACTTGGGTTTGAGTTACCATATTGTAACTTTTTGTTTTTTACTAATTGAATTCTCCTGCCATACACAGAGAAGCACACACCTCTGAAGGCTCACCTTACAATACTGCTACCACAGTGCTAGCCATAGGAATTAGGCCTTCAATATAATGTTGTTATTGATCTTGAACCAATCATTTTTTGAATGGAAAAGTTTCAAATATACACAAAAGTAGCAAGAACAGTTTAATGAATCCCCATGTATACGTCACTCAGCTTTAACAATTATTAACTCATGAACATTTTGTTTGTACCCCTCACCTTGGCCCTACTGAATTACTTTCAAGCATATCAAAAGATTAAGTCTACTTCTTAAAAATATAACCACGATTGTCATAGCTAATATATTAAAATAATTACTTAATGTTATTAAATATCCATAAATTCACCCCCACATATTTTGTGAAAGAGCTATTTAATGCCTGCATGTTCTTTCTTCAACTTTGAAATCCTGGAGAGAATAGGGAAAGGGAGAAGGAGATCTGGGAAAATATATAATTAAGTTTCAGAGAGCCTGGATATCCCAAATGAGAAAGAATCTGACCTGGTTTGGGGTGAGAGAAGTATATTGTACTATTTCTCCGGAGAAGGTGGGTGCGACTTCAGGCCCGGTGATGCTGGAGGAGGTGTGGAAGGGAGAGGGGTACTACCTCCGTTGGGGGTTCCTTCTGGATAATCCCAACGTGGAGCTAGGAGGCAGCGCTTTTTTGGAGGCTTGATTTCCCGCGTGTTTCCAGGCTGGAGCGTGGATCTCCCGGAGGTACAAGGTTGGTCCCCCATAAGGATTATAGGACCCGGGTGTCAGCTCTCTCCGGTGGGCCCTGGCGAAGCCAAGAGACCGGAGATGGCGGCGGGTCCCCTCCAGGCACAGAGCTTCCTCCGGGTTTCGCTTTTTCCGTATTTCCTGTATCCTGAGACGTATATCCCCTCTCCGCCTCGCTCCCTACCCCACCACATTTTAACGTTTCTACAAGGATGGGTCTTTAAAAAAACGATGCTCATATTTAATATAATGTTTTCCCCATCCCGCCCCCCAGTGTAACTAAATCTGTGAACAGTCTTATACTGTCTATGAAATTCTAAGTTACAAGAAATTTAGGTTTACTCATAAGTGGTAAACTCTGCGTAGATTGTTGAAAGGCGCTTGGTGTGGGGGCGGGGCGGCGGGGGGGGGGAGGAGAACAAAGAGGTGATTGAAGAGCTAAGAGCTTTACGATCTAGTTGCAGAAGCACAACACAGAGCCATGAAACAATCTACGACCATTTAGAAAGCAATATACAAACGTCTTAGTTGACTAAAGTGCAGAATAGCACACCAGCCACCAGCACTGACCGTGGAAATTGAATGTAGAAAACAAATTCATCGTATGTCATAGAATCTAAGATTACTTTCTTCTTCATATTTTAACAAATTAGAAATCTCTGAAGGCTTACCTTTTAAAAAATATTTCAACATCTAGGAAATCTCTGACAATTGATGGTATATCATACTTTCGTTGTCAATTTTTTATCTTTTCTAGAGTTAAGGAAAATAATGATTCATCCTCCTATGGCTGGTGTATTATATTCTGGGATATACGGTAAGCAACCGGAAGAGGGTGCACTGTGGCTTAGAATAAGAGGCTATTGGAACGTCTTAGACCTTCCTCATTCACATCCATCTCCCTTTGGCTATGGACACACTTTTCCAGCACTGTCCCCAGTGTTTTTTAATGTAGAGAGTTCAATCCTTAATGTCAAAATAGAACTGACTTTTAAAATACTCTGCTATTTACAAGCTCTGTGATAGTTAAGTAGTTGATTAAGCACTTGAGGCTTTCGTTTCCAGGAGATAATAATTTCTTCCTTGTAAAACTATTGCCATAATCAGGGATAATGCATTTAAGACACTTACTATGATTACCTCTCATCTCCACCACCACTACCTTCTTTCAAATACTAGTGCTGCCCTTTACACAAACTAGATACTCAGTAAATGTTTGGGAAATAAACGACCCTGTGGTTTTCTACCAGATGCTACTTATAAAGACAAGAAACGTAGCAGTAAGTTAATGAAAAGATGTGAAGGGAAATACAAAGAAAAAATGCTCTAGAGCTAGAAGAACAGTTGGGACTAGGCATAAAGATGTGGGAGTTAGCAACATAGAATTGGTAGTTGAAGTCATGAGTGATGTTCCCAAGAGAAAATGTAGAGGAAAAGAGAAGTGGGCTGCTAAAGGCAGACTATTGAGCAATTAGAGTCAGAAGAGGAGAAGCCTGCTGCAAAGGCTGAGAAAGAGTGGCCAGATTCAGAAGAGAGGGTGCCAACCCAAGGTTTCTCACTCTTGGCACTATTGACATTTGGGGACAGATCACTCTTTCTGGTGGGAGCCTGTCCTGTGCACTGTAGGATGTTTAACAGTATCCCAACCCAGGCCAATAGCATGCCCCCACATCCCGCAACTGCCTCCAGGTGTGGTAACCAGAAATGTCTCCAGGTACTCCCAAATGTCCCCTGGGGGGGAAATCATACCTTTTGAGAACAGTTGATCTAGCCCTAATCCTCCAAACTTGCTCCTTTCCTACTCTTCATTTCAGTGAATGTCACACTTCTACCCAGTTGTACAAGTCAAACCTTGGAGTTTTGTGTGTGTGTGTGTGTGTGTGTGTGTGTGTGTGTGTATATATATATATATATATCAGACTATTTATTATTTCCCAAAGTAAATGTAGTAATATTTTCACAATCTTTTTACAGGGGTCTCTAAATCTTGCAAGACAAAAGACTTTAAGAGTAAAATTGGAAATTAAGTTGTTTTATAGCTATAGATATAGTTTTAGTAAATTAAGAGAAATATGTGCGTATTTTAGTAAAATGACTGGAATTAAAAATTGTATCAAATCCAGGTGGGTTTGATTTATGGGAAACATTTGACTTGAGTTGAAAACATTCCCAACTTAGAGCTGCTGACATCAACCCGAACCATTTATACTTTAAATGGATTTATTTATTTTTATTTTAAACTGCATTAAGATGCATATAACATAAAATTGACCATATTAACCTTTTTTAAGTGTACAGTTCAGTCATGCTAAGTATATTCACAGAGTTGTACAACCAAAGTCCAGAATTTTTTATACCCATTAAACAACTTCACATTTTCCCCTCTCCCCAGCCCTGTCAACCACCATTATACTCAAAACTGGATTTTTGTGTTTTTTTGTTATACTAGAATGGAAAACTAAAGCCTTTTACTTCTAGGTTTCAAAATGATTTTTCCCCATCATTTTTTCCAAGTTCAGCCTTTTTTTTTTCAACATTGATGAACTAGCTGCATGTGAAACATGGAACAAGAAGAGGGCATTGCCAAGGTGAAGGACTATAGATCTGAAATTCTTTCATAATTTCAAGTGCTCAAAGGATGACAACAGAGAACAAAACTGAACCCTCTGGGCGATAGTAATCTGTTTTCATTTAGGGTTTTTTAATTGAGGAGTTCGTTGATTCATTGTGTTTTTTCTGGAAATTAGCTTTCATCTTAAGGCCAAGAATTTTTCTCTTCTTTGAACAAATATAAAGGACTTCTCTGTTAATTTTTTTAAGGTAAAAATCTAAGGATAAGAACCATGGAGTCCCTGTAACATTCTCATAAAATGAAAAATAAGAATGATTTGGAGGAAGACTACATGTATTTTTGTGTGTGTGTTTTACTTCAGGTTTTTTTTTTTTTTTTTTTTTTTTTGGCACGCGGGCCTCTCACTTGCTGCGGTCCCTCCCCCTGCGGAACACAGGCTCCGGACGCGCAGGCTCAGAGACCACGGCTCACGGGCCCAGCTGCTCTGCGGAATGCGGGATCCTCCCGGACCGGGGCACGAACCTGCATCCCCTGCATCGGCAGGCAGACTCTTAACCACTGCGCCACCAGGGAAGCCCTTATTTCAGGTTTTCAATGTAATATTTCACTTAGAATTTTTTAGAATTCTATGAAACACAAAGAAGAAAGTAAGAAGATCTATTATCTCTCTATCTAGATAGCCTCTATAAACATTCAAAAGATTAAATAAGTAAAAGAGATAAAATAGTGTAAGATTAGAAAAAATTAATACTGCAGAAAGAGCCAATGAAAAGTAAAAATATCCAAAGTTGGCCAGTATAGTCATGATTCAATAATTAATAGCGTGGAGAAGAGCAGAATATAAATTTGTATATGTTTACACAAACACACACATACACACAGATATGTGTGTGAGAGTTGCATCTACCTGCATATGTGTTGCTTTTCATTTCACAAAGTGATCATACATTCACCATTTTGGTAGGGTGTTTTTTTAAAGTTAACCATGTAGCTTGGTGATTTTTCCATGTAACACGTTCTTTATTCTCATTTTTAAAGGTCCTTTTAATGGCTGCACACAAACCCATTGTATGGACTTACCATAATTTTTAATTTAAATAATTATCTATTCATGGATGTTTGTGGATACTTTCATTGTTTCCAGCTTTTAAAATTGAAAATTAATCCATAACCATAAATTCACCTTTTTATAGTATACAATTCAGCGTTTTAAAGTATACACAGGGGCTTCCCTGGTGGCGCAGTGGTTGGGAGTCCGCCTGCCGATGCAGGGGACACGGGTTCGTGCCCCGGTCCGGGAAGATCCCACATGCCGCGCGGCTGGGCCCGTGAGCCATGGCCGCTGAGCCTGCGCGTCCGGAGCCTGCAATGCGAGAGGCCACAGCAGTGAGAGGCCCGCATACCGCAAAAAAAAAAAAAAAAAAACCAAAATAAAGTATACACAAAATTGTGCATCCATTACCACTATCTAATTCCAGAATATCTTTATCACTTCAAAAAGAAAACATGTACCAATTAGCAGTCACTCCCAATCCTCCATCCCACAGCCACTGGAAACCACTAATCTATTTTCTGTCTCTATGGATTTGACTATTCTGGATATTTCATATAAATGGAATCATAGAAATAACAAGATGGCAGAGTAGAAGGACGTGCACTTACTCCCTCTTATGAGGACACCGGAATCACAACTAACTGCTGAACAGTCATCAACAGGAAGACACTGGAACTCACCAAAAAAGATACCCCACATCCAAAGACAAAGGAGGAGCCACAATGAGATGGGAGGAGGGGCGCAATCACAATAAAATCAACTCCCATAACTACTGGGTGGGTGACTCACAAAGAACACATATAGCACAGAAGTCCACCCACTGGAATGAAAGTTCTGAGCCCCACATCAGGCTTCCCAACCTGGGGGTCTGGCAATGGGAGGAGGAATTCCTAGAGAATCAGACTTTGAAAGCTAGTGGGATTTGATTGCACGACTTTGACAGGACTGGGGGAAATAGGGACTCCACTATTGGAGGGCACACACAAAGTAGTGTGTTCATCGGGACCAGGGGAAGGAAAAGTGACCCCATAGAGACTGAACCAGACCTACCTGCTAGTGTTGGAGGGTCTCCTGCAGAGGCTGAGGGTAGCTGTGGCTCAACGTGAGGACAAGAACACTGGCAGCAGAAGTTCTGGGAAGTACTCCTTGGCGTGAGCCCTCCCAGAGTCGGCCATTAGCCCCACCGAGGAGTCCGGGTAGGTTCCAGTGTTGGGTTGACTCAGGCTAAACAACCAACAGGGAGAGAACCAAGTCCCACCCATTAGCAGACAAGCGGATTAAAGTTTTACTGAGCTCTGCCCACCAGAGCAACACCCAGCTCTACCCACCACCAGTCCCTCCCATCAGGAACCTTGCACAAGCCTCTTAGATAGCCTCATACACCAGAGAGCAGACAGCAGAAGCAAGAAGAACTAGAATCCTGCAGCCTGTGCAACAAAAACCACATTCACAGAAAGATAGACAAGATGAAAAGGCAGAGAGCTATGTACCAGATGAAGGAACAAGATAAAACCCCAGGAAAACAACTAAATGAAGTGGAGATAGGCAACCTTCCAGAAAAAGAATTCAGAATAATGATAGTGAAGATGATCCAGGACCTCAGAACAAGAATGGAGGCAAAGATCGAGAAGATGCAAAAAGTTTTAACAAAGACCTAGAAGAATTAAAGAACAAACACCTAGAAGAATTAAAGAACAAATGAACAGGGATCAATAATACAATAACTGAAGTGAAAAATAAACTAGAAGGAATCAATAGCAGAATAACTGAGGCAGAAGAACGGATAAGTGACCTGGAAGACAGATGGTGGAATTCACTGCCACAGAATAGAATAAAGAATGAAAAGAAATGAAGACAGCCTTCAGACTTCTGGGACAACATTAAAGTCTTCATTCATTAAAGACTTCATTCAGCCTTCACAGACTTCTGGGACAACATTTAAAGGAACAACATTCGCATTATAGGGGTCCCAGAAGGAGAAGAGAGAGAGAAAGGACCCGAGAAAATATTTGAAGAGATTATAGTGAAAGATTCCCTAACATGGGAAAGGAAATAGTTAATCAAGTCCAGGAAGCACAGAGTGTCCCAGGCAGGATAAACTCAAGGAGAAAGATGCCGAGACACATAGTAATCAAATTGACAAAAATTAAAGACAAAGAAAAATTACTGATAGCAACAAGGGGAAAACTACAAAAAACATACAAAGGAACTCCCATAAGGGTAACAGCTGATTTCTCAGCAGAAACTCTACAAGCCAGAAGGGAGTGACATGACATATTTAAAGTGATGAAAGGGAAGAACCTACAACCAAGATTACTCTTCCCAGCAAGGATCTCATTCAGATTTGATGGAGAAATCAAAAGCTTTACAGACAAGCAAAAGCTAAGAGAATTCAGCACCAACAAACCAGCTCTAAAAGAAATGCTAAAGGAACTTATCTAAGTTGGAAACACAAGAGATGAACAGAACCTACAAAAAAACCCCACCTATAACAATTACAAAAATGGTAATAGGAACATGCATATGGATAATTACCTTAAACATGAATGGAATAAATGCTCCAACCACAAGACACAGGCTCGCTGAATGGATACAAAAACAAGACCCATATATATGCTGTCTAAAAGAGACCCAGTTCAGACCTAGGGACACATAGAGACTGAAAATGAGAGGACGTGAAAAGATATTCCATGGAAATCAAAAGAAAGCTGGAATAGCAATACTTATATCAGATAAAATGAGTTTAAAATAAAGACTGTTAAAAGACACAAGGAAGGATACTACATAATGATCAAGGGATCAATCCAAGAAGAAAATATAAAAATTATAAATATATATGCACCCAACATAGGAACACCTCAATACATAAGGAAACTGCTAACAGCTATAAAAGAGGAAATTGACAGTAACACAATAATAGTGGGGGACATTTAACACCTCACTTACACCAATGGACAGATCATCCAAAAGGAAGTTAATAAGGAAAACAGGCTTTAAATGACACAGTAGATCAGATAGGTTTAATTGCTACTTATAGAAAATTCCATCCAAAAGAGCAGATTACACTTGCTTCTCAAGTGCACACAGAATGTTTTCTAGGATAGATCACATCTTGGGTCACAAATCAAGCCTCAGTAAATTGAAATCATATCAAGATTCTTTTCTGACCACAATGTTATGAGATTAGAAATCAATTACAGGGAAAAAACAGAAAAAACACAAACACATGGTGCCTAAACAATATGTTACTAAATAACCAAGAGATCACTAAAGAAATCAGAGGAAATCAAGAAAAATACCTACAGACAAATTACAATGAAAACATGACAATCCTAAACCTAAGGGATGCAGCAAAAGCAGTTTGGTATAAAGAGGCAAGTTTATAGCAATACAAGCCTACATCAAGAAACAAGAAATATAAATAAAATTTCTAACATTTCACCTTAAGGAATTAGAGAAAGAAGAACAAACAAAACCCAAAGTTAGTAGAAGGAAAGAAATCATAAATATCAGCAGAAATAAATGAAATAGAAAAAAAGAAAACAGTAGCAAAGATCAATAAAACTAAAAGCTGGTTCTTCGAGAAGATAGACAAAATTAATAAACCATTAGGCAGACACATCAAGAAAAAGAAGGAGAAGACTCAAATCAATAAAATTAGAAAGGAAAAAGGAGAAGTTACAACAGACACTGCAGAAATACAAAGCATCGTAAGGGACTACTACAAGAAACTCTATGCCAAAAAAAATGGACAACATGGAAGAAATGGAAAAATTCTTAGAAAAGCACAACCTTCCGAGACTGAACCGGGAAGAAATATAAAATATGAACCGACAAATCCCAAGTAATGAAATTGAAACTTTGATTAAAAATCTTCCAGGGCTTCCCTGGTGGAACAGTGGATGAGAGTGCGCCTGCCAATGCAGGGGACATGGGTTTGTGCCCCAGTCGGGGAGGATTCCATATGCCATGGTGCAGCTGGGCCCGTGAGCCATGGCTGATGAGCCTGAGCATCCGGAGCCTGTGCTCCACAACGAGGGAGGCCACAACACTGAGAGGCCAGCGTACCACAAAAAAAAAAAAAAAACTTCCAACAAACAAAAGTCCAGGACAAGATGGCTTCACATGTGAAGCCTGTCAAATATTTAGAGAAGAGTTAACACCCATCGTTCTCAAACTCTTCCAAAAAATTTCAGAGGAAGGAACACTCCCAAACTCATTCTATGAAGCCAACATCACCCTGATACCAAAATCAGACAAAGATACTACAAAAAAAAATTACAGGCCAATATCACTGATGAATATAGATGCAAAAATGCTCAACAAAATACTAGAAAACAGGATACAACAACACATTAAAAGGATTATACACCATGATCAAGGGGGACTTATCCCATGGATGCAAGGATTCTTAAATATATGCAAATCAATCAACGTGATACACCATATTAACAAATTGAAGGAGAAAAACCATATGATCATCTCAATAAATGCAGAGAAAGCTTCCGATGAAATTCAACACCCATTTATGATAAAAACCCTACAGAAAGTAGGCATAGAGGGAACTTTCCACAACATAATAAAGGCAATATATGAAAAAACCACAGCCAACATCATCCTCAATGGTGAAAAACTGAAAGCATTTCCACTAAGATCAGGAAGAAGTTGCCCACTCTCACCACTATTATTCAACATAGTTTTGGAAGTTTTAGCCACAGCAATCAAAGAAGAAAAAGAAATAAAAGGAATCCAAATGGGAAAAGGAGAAGTAAAGATGTCACTGTTTGCAGATAACATGATACTATACATAGAGAATCCCAAAGATGCTACCAGAAAATTACTAGAGCTAATCAAGGAATTTGGTAAAGTAGCAAGATACAAAATTAAGGCACAGAAATCTCTGGCACTCCTATACACTAATGATAACAAATCTGAAAGTGAAATTAAGAAAACACTCCCATTTACCACTGCAACAAAAAGAATAAAATATCTAGGAATAAACCTACCTAAGGAGAAAAAACCTGTATGCAGAAAACTGTAAGACACTGATGAAAGAAATTTTAGATGATACAAACAGATGGAGAGATATACCATGTTCTTGGACTGGAAGAATCAACACTGTGAAATGACTATACTACCCAAAGTAATCTACAGATTCAATGCAATCCCTATAAAACTACCAATGGTATTTTTCACAGAACTAGAACAAAAATTTCACAATTTGTATGTAAACATAAAAGATACTGAAGAGCCATAGCAATCTTGAGAATGAAAAAACGCAGCTGGAGGAATCAGACTCCCTGACTTCAGACAATACTACAAAGCTATGGTAATCCAGGAAATATGGTACTGGAACAAAAACAGAAAATAAGATCAATGGAACTGGATAGAAAGCCCAGAGATAAACCCACGCACATATGGTCACCTTATCTTTAATAAAGGAAGCAGGAATGTACAGTGGAGAAAGGACAGCCTCCTCAATAAGTGGTGCTGGGAAAACTGGACAGGTACATGTAAAAGTATGAGATTAGATCACTCCCTAACACCATACACAAAAATAAGCTCAAAGTGAATTAAAGACCTAAATGTAAGGCCAGAAACTATCAAAGTCTTAGAGGAAAACATAGGCAGAACACTCTATGACATAAATCACAGCAAGATCCTTTTTGACCCACTTCCTAGAGAAATGGAAAGAAAAAAAATGGGACCTAATGAAATTAAAAGCTTTTGCACAGGAATGGAAACCGTAAATGAGAAGAAAAGACAACCCATAGAATTGGAGAAAATATTTGCAAATGAAGCAAGTGACAAAGGATCAATCTCCAAAATTTGCAAGCAGCTTATGTAGCTCAATATCAAAAAAACAAACAACCCAATCCAAAAATTTGCAGAAAACCTAAATAGACATTTCTTCAAAGAAGATACACTTATTGCCTTCAGTCACATGAAAGAATGCTCAACATGACTAATCATTTGAGAAATTCAAATCAAAACTACAGTGAGGTATCACCTCACAGCAGATAGAATGGCCATCATTGAAAATCTACAAATAATAAATGCTGGAGACGGTGTGCAGAAAAGGGAACCCTCTTTATTCTTTTTTTTTCTACATCTTATTGGAGAATAATTCCTTTACATTGGTGTGTTAGTTTCTGCTTTATAACAAAATGAATCAGTTATACATACACATATGTTCCCATATCTCTTCCCTCTTGCATCTCCCTCCCTCTGAGCATCCCCATCCCACCCCTCCAGGTGGTCACAAAGCACCGAGGTGATCTCCCTGTGCTATGCGGCTGCTTCCCACTAGATATCTATTTTACGTTTGGTCATGTATATACGTCCATGCCACTCTCTCACTTTGTCACAGCTTACCCCTCCCCCTCCCCATATCCTCAAGTCCATTCTCTAGTAGGTCTGTGTCTTTATTTCTCTCTTACTCCTAGGTTCTTCATGACATTTTTTTCTTAGATTCCATACATATGTGTTAGCATACGGTATTTGTCTTTCTCTTTCTGACTTACTTCACTCTGTATGACAGACTCTAGGTCCATCCACCTCACTACAAATAAGACAATTTTGTTTCCTTTTATGGCTGAGTAATATTCCATTGTATATATGTGCCACATCTTCTTTATCCATTCATCTGATGATGGAGACTTAGGTTGTTTCCATCTCCTGGCTATTGTAAATAGAGCTGCAATGAATATTTTGGTACATGACTCTTTTTGAATTACGGTTTTCTCAGGGTATATGCCCAGTAGTGGGATTGCTGGGTCATATGGTAGTCCTATTTGTAGTTTTTTTAAGGAACCTCCAGACTGTTCTCCATAGTGGCTGTACCAATCCACATTCCCACCAGCAGTGCAAGGGTGTTCCCTTTTCTTTTTTTTTTTTTTTATAACATCTTTATTGGAGTATAATTGCTTTACAATGGTGTGTTACTTTCTGCTTTATAAAAAAGTGAATCAGTTATACATATACATATGTTCCCATATCTCTTCCCTCTTGCATCTCCCTCCCTCCCACCCTCCCTATCCCACCCCTCCAAGCAGTCACAAAGCACCGAGCTGATATCCCTGTGCTATGCGGCTGATTCCCACTAGCTATCTACCTTACGTTTGATAGTGTATATATGTCCATGTCTCTCTCTCGCTTTGTCACAGCTCACGCTTCCCCCTCCCCATATCCTCAAGTCCGTTCTCCAGTAAGTCTGTGTCTTTATTCCTGTCTTACCCCTAGGTTCTTCAAGACATTTTTTCCCCTTAAATTCCATATATATGTGTTGGCATACGGTATTTGTCTTTCTCTTTCTGACTTACTTCACTCTGTATGACAGACTCTAGGTCTATCCACCTCATTACAAATAGCTCAATTCTGTTTCTTTTTATTGCTGAGTAATATTCCATTGTATATATGTGCCACATCTTCTTTATCCATTCATCCAATGATGGGCACTTAGGTTGTTTCCATCTCCGGGCTATTGTAAATAGAGCTACAATGAACATTTTGGTACATGACTCTTTTTGAATTTTGGTTTTCTCAAGGTATATGCCCATTAGTGGGATTGCTGGGTCATATGGTAGTTCTATTTGTAGTTTTTTAAGGAACCTCCATACTGCTCTCTATAGTGGCTGAACCAATTCACATTCCCACCAGCAGTGCAAGAGTGTTCCCTTTTCTCCACACTCTCTCCAGCAATTATTGTTTTGGTTTTTTTTTTTGTGTGTGTGTGTGGAACGTAGGCCTCGTATTGCTGTGGCCTCTCCCGTTGCAGAGCACAGGCTCTGGACGTGCAGGCTCAGCGGCCATGGCTCACGGGCCAAGTCTCTCCATGGCAAGTGGGATCTTCCCGGACTGGGGCACGAACCCGTGTCCCCTGCATCGGCAGGCGGACTCTCAATCACTGCGCCACCAGGGAAACCCTGTTTCTAGAATTTTTGATGATGGCCATTCTGACTGGTGTGAGAAGATATATCATTGTAGTTTTGATTTGCATTTCTTTAATGATTAATGATGTTCAGCATTCTTCCATGTGTTTGTTGGAACTCTGTATATCTTCTTCGGAGAAATGTCTATTTAGGTCTTCTGCCCATTTTTGGATTGGGTTGTTTGTTTTTTTGTTATTGAGCTGCATGAGCTGCTTGTAAATTTTGGAGATTAATCCTTTGTCAGCTGCTTCATTTGCAAATATTTTCTCCCATTCTGAGGGTTATCTTTTGGTCTTGTTTATGCTTTCCTTTGCTGTGCAAAAGCACTGAAGTTTCATTAGGTCCCTATTGTTTAGTTTTGTTTTTATTTCCATTTCTCTTGGGGATGGGTCCAAAAGGATCTTGCTGTGACTTATGTCATAGAGTGTTCTGCCTATGTTTTCCCCTAAGAGTTTGATAGTTTCTGGCCTTACATTTAGGTCTTTAATCCATTTTGAGCTTATTTTTGTGTATGGTTTTAGGGAGTGATCTAATTTCATCCTTTTACATGTACCTGTCCAGTTTTCCCAGCACCATTTATTGAAGAGGCTGTCTTTCTCCATTGTACATTCCTGCCTCCTTTATCAAAGATAAGGTGACCATATGTGCGTGAGTTTATCTCTGGTCTTTCCATCCTGTTCCATTGATCCATCTTTCTGTTTTTGTGCCAGTACCATACTGTCTTGATCACTGTAGCTTTGTAGTATAGTCTGAAGTCCGGGAGCCTGATTCCTCCAGCTCCTTTTTTTGTTCTCAAGATTGCTTTGACTCTTTGGGGTCTTTTGTTTTTCCATACAAATTGTGAAATTTTTTGTTCTAGTTCTGTGAAAAATGGCAGTGGTAGTTTGATAGGGATTGCATTGAATCTGTACATTCCTTTGAGTAGTAGATTCATTTTCACAATGTTGATTCTTCCAATCCAGGAACATGGTATATTTCTCCATCTGTTTGTATCATCTTTAATTCCTTTCATCAGTGTCTTATAATTTTCTGCATACAGGTCTTTTGTCTCCTTAGGTAGGTTTATTCCTAGATATTTTATTCTTTTTGTTGCAATGGTAAATGGGAATGTTTTCTTGATTTTACTTTCAGAATTTTCATCATTAGTGTATAGGAATGCCAGAGATTTCTGTGCATTAATTTTGTATCCTGCTACTTTACCAAATTCATTGATTAGCTCTAGCAGTTTTCTGGTAACATTTTTAGGATTCTCTATGTATAGTATCATGTCATCTGCAAACAGTGACAGCTTTACTTCTTCTTTTTCGATTTGGATTCCTTTTATTTCCTTTTCTTCTCTGATTGCTGTGGCTAAAACTTCCAAAACTATGTTGAATAAGAGTGGTGAGAGTGGGCAACCTTGTCTTGTTCCTGATCTTAGTGGAAATGCTTTCAGTTTTTCACAATTGAGGATGATGTTGGCTGTGGGTTTGTCATATATGGCCTTTATTATGTTGAGGAAAGTTCCCTCTATGCCTACTTCCTGCAGGGTTTTTATCATAAATGGGTGTTGAATTTTGTTGAAAGCTTTCTCTGTATCTATTGAGATGATCATATGGTTTTTCTCCTTCAGTTTGTTAATATGGTGTATCACATTGATTGATTTGCATATACTGAAGAATCTTTGCATTTCTGGAGTAAACCCCACTTGATCATGGTGTATGATCTGTTTCCTGTGCTGTTGGATTCTGTTTGCCAGTATTTTGTTGAGGATTTTTGCATCTATTTTCATCAGTGATATTGCCCTATAGTATTCTTTCTTTGTGACATCCTGGTCTGGTTTTGTTATCAGGGTGATGGTGGCCTCATAGAAGGAGTTTGGGAGTGTTCCTCCCTCTGATATATTTTGGAAGAGTTTGAGAAGAATAGGCATTAGGTCTTCTCCAAATGTTTGATAGAATTTGCCTGTGCAGCCATCTGGTCCTGGGCTTTTGTTTGTTGGAAGATTTTTTATAACAGTTTCAATTTCATTGTTTGTGATTGGTCTGTTCATATTTTCTATTTCTTCCTGATTCAGTCTTTGGAGGTTGTGCATTTCTAAGAATTTGTCCATTTTTTCCAGGTTGTCCATTTTATTGGCATAGAGTTGCTTGTAGTAATCTCTCATGATCTTTTGTATTTCTGCAGTGTCAGTTGTTACTTCTCCTTTTTCATTTCTAATTCTATTGATTTGTGTCTTCTCCCTTTTTTTTTTGATGAGTCTGGCTAATGGTTTATCCATTTTGTTTATCTTTTCAAAGAACCATCTTTTAGTTTTATTGATCTTTGCTATCGGTTCCTTCATTTCTTTTTCATTTATTTCTGATCTGATTTTTACGATTTCTTTCTTCCTGCTAACTTTGGGTTTCTTTTTGTTTTGCTTCCTCTAATTGCTTTAGGTGCAAGGTTAGGTTGTTTATTCGATATGTTTCTTGTTTTGTAAGGTAGGCTTATATTGCTATAAACTTCCCTCTTAGAACTGCTTTTGCTGTATCCCATAGGTTTTGGGTTGTTGTGTCTCAATTGTCATTTGTTTGTAGGTATTTTTTAATTTCCTGATTGATTTCTTCAGGGATCACTTCATTATTAAGTAGTGTATTGTTTAGCCTCCATGTGTTTGTATTTTTTTTACAGATCTTTTCCTGTAATTCATATCTTGTCTCATAGCGTTGTGGTCAGAAAAGTTGTTTGATACAACTTCGATTTTCTTAAATTTACCAAGGCTTGATTTGTGACCCAAGATATGATCTATCCTGGAGAATGTTCCATGAGCACTTGAGCAAAATGTGTATACTGTTGTTTTTGGATGGAATGTCCTATAAATATCAATTAAGTCCATCTTGCTTAATGTATCATTTAAAGTTTCTGTTTCCTTATTTATTTTCATTTTGGATGATCTTTTCATTGGTGAAAGTGAGGTGTTAAAGTCCCCTACTGTGAATGTGTTACTGTCGAGTTCCCATTTAATGGCTGTTAGTGTTTGCCTTATTTATTGAGGTGTTCCTATATTGGGAGCATAAATATTTACAATTGTTATATCTCCTTCTTGGAGCAATCCCTTAATCATTAAGTAGTGTCCTTCTTTGTCTCTTGTAATCATCTTTATTGTAAAGTCTATTTTGTCTGATATGAGTATTGCTACTCCAGCTTTCTTTTGGTTTCCATTTGCATGGAATAACGTTTTCCATTCCCTCACTTTTAGTCTGTATGTGTCCCTAGGTATGATGTGGGTTACTTGTAGACAGCATATATATAGCTCTTGTTTTTGTATCCCTTCAGCCAGTCTGTGTGTTTTGGTGGGAGCATTTAATCCATATTCATTTAAGGCAATTATCGATATGTATATTCCTATTCCCATTTTCTTAATTGTTTTGGGTTTGTTATTGTAGGTCTTTTCCTTCTCTTGTGTTTCTTGCCTAGAGAAGATTCTTTTGCATTTGTTGTAAAGCTGGTTTGGTGGTGCTGAACTCTCTTAGCTTTTGCTTGTCTCTAAAGTTTTTAATTTCTGCATCCAATCTGAATGAGATCCTTGCTGGGAAGAGTAATCTTGGTTGTAGGTTCTTCTCCTTCATCACTTTAAATATTTCCTGCCTGTCCCTCTGGCTTGCAGAGTTTCTGCTGAAAGAGTAGCTGTTAACCTTATGGGGATTCCCTTTTGTGTTATTGGTTGTTTTTCCCTTGCTTCTTTATTATGTTTTCTTTGTATTTAATTTTTGACAGTTTGATTAATATGTGTCCTGGCATGTTTCTCCTTGGATTTATCCTGTATGGGACTCTCTGTTCTTCCTGGAGTTGATTAGCTACTTCCTGTCCCATATTTGTGAAATTTTCAACTATAATCTCTTCAAATATTTTCTCATTCCCTTTATTTTTCTCTTCTTCTTCTGGAACCGCTATAGTTCGAATGTTGGTGCATTTAAAGTTGTCCTAGAAGTGTCTGATACTGTCCTCAATTCTTTTTATTACCTTTTCTTTATTCTGCTCTGCAGTAGTTATTTCCACTATTTTATCTTCCAGGAACTGATCCATTCTTCTGCCTCAGTTATTCTGCTATTGATCCCTTTTAGAGTATTTTTAATTTCTTTTATTGTGTTTTTCATCATTGCTTGTGTCATCTTTAGTTCTCCTAGGCCTTTATTGAATGTTTCTTGTATTTTCTCTATTCTATATCCAAGATTTTGGATAATCTTTACTATTATTATTCTGAATTCTTTTTCAGTTAGACTGCCTATTTCCTCTTCTTTAGTTAAGTCTGGTGGGTTTTTATCTTACTCCTTCATTTGCTTTGTGTTTCTCTGTCTTCTCATTTTGCTTATCTTACTGTGCTTCGGGTCTCCTTTTTGCATGCTGCTGGTTTGTAGTTCCTGTTGTTTTTGGTGTCAGTCCCCAGTGGCTAAAGTTGGTTCATTGGGATATGTAGGCTTCCTGGTGGATAGCACTAGTGCCTGTGTTCTGGTGGATGAGGCTGGGTCTTGTCTTTCTGGTGGGAAGGTCCACGTCTGGTGGTGTGTTTTGGGGTGTCTGTGGACTTATTATGATTTAAGTCAGCCTCTCTGCTAATGGATGGTGTTGTGTTCCTGTCTTGCTAGTTGTTTTGCATAGAGTGTGCAGCACTGTAGCTTGCTTTTCGTTGAGTGACGCTGGGTGTTCATGTTGAGATGGAGATATCTGGGAGATTTTCGCCATTTGATATTACATGGGGCTGGGTGGTCTCTTGTGGATCAGTGTCCTGAAGTTGGCTCTGCCACCTCAGAGGCTCAGCAGTGCCTCCTGGCTGCAGCACCAAGAGACTTTCATCCTCATGGCTCAGAATAAAAGGGAGAACTAGTAGAAATAAATAAAGAAAGAAAGAGGGTAAAATAGAATAAAGTAAGATATAATAAAATAAAGTTATTAAAATAAAAAGTAACTATTAAGAATTTATTTACGTATTTTTTTTTGCCGTACACAGTCCTCTCACTGCTGTGGCCTCTCCCATTGTGGAACACAGGGTCTGGACGCACAGCCTCAGTGGCCATGGCTCACGGGCCCAGCCTCTCTGCAGCATATGGAAGCTTCCTGGACCGGGGCACAAACCCACGTCCCCAGCATTGGCAGGTGGACTGCCAACCACTGCACCACCAGGGAAGCCCTAGAAAAAAATTTTTTTTAAAAGGAAAAAGAAAACAAATGAAAACGGAGGGATAGAACCCTTGGACAAATGGTGAAAGCAAAGCTATACAGACAAAATCTCTCACAAAAGCATACACATACACTCTCACGAAAAGAGGAAAAGGGGAAAAAATAATAAATCTTTCTCTCAAAGTCCACCTCCTCAATTTGGGATGATTCGTTGTCTATTCATATATTCCACAGATGCAAGGTACATCAAGTTGATTGTGGAGCTTTAATACGCTGATTCTGAGGCTGCAGGGAGAGATTTCCCTTTCTCTTCTTTGTCTGCACAGCTCCCGGGGCTCAGCTTTTTATTAGGCCCTGCTGTACGTTTAGGTCGCCGGAGGGCTTCTGTTCTTTGCTCCGACAGGACGGGGTTACAGGAGCCCCTGATTCGCGGGCTCTGGGTCACTGATGCTGGGGGGAGGGTGAGGCACGATGCGGGGCGTGTCTGCGGCGGCAGAAGCCAGCGTGTCTTTGCACCAGCCTTAGGTGTGCCGTGTGTCCTCCCGGGGAAGTTGTCCCTGGATCCCGGGCCCTGGCAGTAGCGGGCTGCACAGGCTCCCGGGAAGGGCGTTGGGCATAGTGATCTGTGCTCTCACACAGGCTTCTTAGTGGTGGCAGCAGCAGCCTTAGCGTCTCATGCCCATCTCTGTGGTCCGTGCTTTTAGCCGCGGCTCGCACCCATCTCTGGAGCTCTTTTAAGTAGTGCTCTTAATCCCCTCTGCTTGCACAGCAGGAAACAAAGAGGGAAGAAAAAGTCTCTTGCCTCTTCAGCAGGTCCAGACTTTTCCCTAGACTCCCTCCCTGCTAACCGTGGTGCACTAAACCCCTGCAGGCTGTGCTCATGCTGCCAACCCCAGTCCTCTCCCTGCGCTCCGACCAAAGCCCGAGTCTCAGCTCACAGCCCCGCCTGCCTCGGAGGGTGAGCAGACAAGCCTCTCGGGCTGGTCAGTGCCGGTCGGCACCGATCCTCTGTACGGGAATCTCTCTGCTTTGCCCTCCGCACTCCTGTTGCTGTGCTCTCCTCTGCGGCTCCGAAGCTTTCCCCCTCCGCCACCCGCATTCTCTGCCCACGAAGGGTCTTCCTAGTGTGTGGAAACCTTTCCTCCTTCACAGCTCTCTCCCACTGGTGCAGGTCCCGTCCCTATCCTTTTGCCTCTGTTTATTCTTTTTTGTTTTGCCCTACCCAGGTACGTGGGGAGTTTCTTGCCTTTTGGGAAGTCTGAGGTCTTCTGCCAGCGTTCAGTAGGTGTTCTGTAGGAGTTGTTCCACGTGTAGATGTATTTCTGTTGTATCTTTTTTTCTTTTCCTTTGTGCTTGTCTAGTTTCATTCGCAGTGCACCCGGCTCTTCAGACCAGAGATCCTAGTGTGAAACTGAGGCACCCAGCACCTCAGCTTTCCAGGCCGTGTGCCTGCTTTCATGTTTTAAAATATGTTTTTTTTCCTGCTGTTCTGATTGAGTGATTTCCATTATTCTTTCTTCCAGATCACGTATGCATTCTTGTGTATCACTTGGTCTGCTATTCATTCTTTCTTGTGTGTTTTTTATTTAAACTATTGATTAATTGTAGTTTGTCCTTTTTCATATTTTCTACTTCCTTTTAAAATGTTTACTGTGTACATCAATTATTTTCTCTAATTTAGTCATCCCTTTTATTTCCATTGTTTTGAATTATTTATTCAGTAAATTGTTTATTTCTGTTT
Source organism: Aethalodelphis obliquidens (assembly GCF_003676395.1). Taxonomy (NCBI): domain Eukaryota; kingdom Metazoa; phylum Chordata; class Mammalia; order Artiodactyla; family Delphinidae; genus Aethalodelphis; species Aethalodelphis obliquidens. The sequence continues at coordinate 2,667,838 of NW_020838052.1, read as the reverse complement.
TATTATTTATTTTTTCAGGGAATTACTCTTGCTCTTTCAGTTGAATGTAGTTCCTCTGCCTTTTCATTTTGTTTTACTTTCTCAAACCCTATGAATTTAGGTGGGACACTTACCTATTGTGGTCTCGAAGGGTTGTTCTTATGTAGAAGCTTCCCTATACAGTATGTATGTGTCCAATGCCTTTGGTGGAAATATTTGAAGTGGACGTATGTCACGTTTTTCCTCAGGGTGTGTTGGCAGATATCACCTTTGTATGGAGTGGACTTGGAGATGGATGGACTAGAGCTGGCAATGTGTGTGAGGAAGAACTTCCTCTCTGCTCAGTGGCCATCACTGCCTTATTGGGGATGGGGACTGATCCCAAGTTGCTGGAGTAGAAGCCCTGTGGGTCTACCTGATCTGGCTGTTTCCTTTACATGTGTGTTTTTTTCTCTCCCCACACAAGGACTTTTGTTCCAGAGTAGGTGATTGCAAGAGCAAGTGGCATCCATAGAGTTCTTATGTGCTACCTCTACAGCTGGTTCTGTTCAGATGCAGCCAGGGGTGCAAGGCCCCTTTGTCCCTCAGAGCTGATCACTGCCCTCAGCCTCCACCACCCCTACCCTGTTGTGGAACAGATCTGCAGTTCTGGCTTGAGCTCATGTGGAACTTTTTTTGTGTATCAGGAGGTGAGCTGTGATAGAACAATCACCATCATAGATCTGGTGGCTTCTGAGGAGCTGCTTAAGGGAGTGTCAACAGTGGTTGCCACTGCACCACTCAGGTTCCACCCTGGAACCAGGATTCCTCTGTTTCCTAAGGTCTAGTCTTTTCCCTAATCATGGGTGCCCCATGTACACTGTTGTGCTCCTGCATGAAGTGAGTAGAGCGGGGTGTTTGCTGTGCTCAGGCTGGGGTTTAACACAAGGCATTCATGGGAAACCCAGAAACTTGATTACACCTCTCTCCACCCTGCTTTGGGGGCAAGTCCCCTTTGTCTTCCATAGTTGATCACTGTCCCCAGGCTCAACCTCTCCTGCCCAGTTGTGGAACCACTCCACAATGTAGGCAGTGCCTGCATGACCTTTCTGCATATATCAGGAATGAGCCATGGTGGAGTTGCAATCGTCCGAGGTCTGGGCTGCTTCTGTGTTACTGCTTGAATATGGACCAACAATGGCACATGACACCCCACCAGGGCTCCACCCCGGGATTGGGTCACTTCTACGTCCCATTGTTGTCTTCTTCCTTGTCATGGCTGACTTATAACCAGTGCCACACTGTGTCATGGAGTGTGGGGGCTGAAACACTTGCTGGGTTTTGGCTGGGATGTACGGCTTGGTGGTCATAGGAAACCCAGCAGCTTCCCTGCCTCAGAAGCTAGCCAGTGCTGGAACACTGCTGTTGAGTGGAGTCCAGGCTTCACATTACACTTCTTTTAGTCACAGAGATGCTCCAACCAACTATGGATGCTTGTTTCCCCCATGAAAGACCTCAGGACAGGGTCACCCAATCTGTGGCTTGAACCACTCACTCACCAGGGGAGGTGTCCAGCTGTGTAATCTCCTTTTTCTTATGAATCCTCTCCCAAGGGCTCAGGTCTCAACTCAATAAGTTTTCTTCCCTTCCTACCTGATAATGTGTGTATCTTTCTTACAGACATGGTTGTAACAGGAGTCCTTCTTCCAGTTTCCAGTTAGTTTTCAGTGAGTATTCTTCCACATGTAGATGTATTCTTCATGTGTTCATGGTGGGGTGGAAGGTGAGCTCCATGTCCACTTACTCCACCATCTTGATTCCTCCCTCCCTTCTCTATTGTTCTCTTCCTCTTTTAGTCTCTTCCATTGTGGTTTAATGATTTTCTTTATTGGTATGTTTGGGTTTCTTCTGCTCTAGTATTTGTGTATCTACAGCTGGGTTTGATGTACGTTTACCATCATGTTCACATGTGTTGACTTAAAAGTATATCTACTTGTTTTAAACTGATAGTCAGATACATTCTAAAAGATCTACATTTTTACACCTTACTCAAAATGAAAATAAATAAGGAAACACAAGAATTAAATGATACATTAAACAAGATGGACTTAATTGATATTTATAGGACATTCCATGCAAAAACAACAGAATACACATTTTTCTCAAGTGCTCTTAGAACATACTCCAGGATAGATATCTTGAGTCACAAATCAAGCCTTGGTAAATTTAATAAAATTGAAATTGTATCAAGTATCTTTTCCGACCACAATGCTATGAGACTAAATATCAATTACAGGAAAAGATCTGTAAAAAATACAAACACATGGAGGCTAAACAATACACTACTTAATAACGAAGTGATCCCTGAAGAAATCAAAGAGGAAATCAAAAAATACCTAGAAACAAATGACAATGGAGATACAAAGACCCAAAATCTATGGGATGCAGCAAAAGCAGTTCTAAGAGGGAAGTTTAGAGCAATAAAATCTTACCTTAAGAAACAGGAAACTTCTCGAATAAAGAACCTAACCTTGCACCTAAAGCAATTAGAGAAAGAACAAAAAACCCCCAAAGTAAGCAAAAGGAAAGAAATCATAAAGATCAGATCAGAAATAAATGAAAAAGAAATGAAGGAAATGATAGGAAAGATCAATAAAACTAAAAGCTGGTTCTTTGAGAAGATAAAAAAAAAATGATAAACCATTAGCCAGACTCATCAGGAAAAAAAAGGAGAAGACTCAAATCAATAGAATTAGAAATGAAAAAGGAGAAGTAACAACTGACACTGCAGAAATACAAAAGATCATGAGAGATTACGACAAGCAACTGTATGCCAATGAAATGGACAACCTGGAAGAAATGGACAATTTATTAGGAATGCACAAGCTGCCAAGACTGAATCAAGAAGAAATAGAAAATATGAACAGACCAATCACAAGCACTGAAATTAAAACTGTGATTAAAAATTGTCCAGCAAACAAAAGCCCAGAACCAGTTGGCTTCACAGGCGAATTCTATCAAATATTTAGAGAAGAGCTAACACCTATCCACTCAAACTCTTCCAAAATATAGCAGAGGGAGGAATACTCCCAAACTCATTCTATGAGGCCACCATCACCCTCATACCGAAACCAGACAAGTATGTCACAAAGAAAGAAAACTACAGGCCAATATCACTGATGAACATAGATGCAAAAATCCTCAACAAAATACTAGCAAACAGAGTCCAACAGCACATTAAAAGGATCATACACCATGATCAAGTGAGTTTTATTCCAGGAATGCAAGGATTCTTCAGTATACGGAAATCAATCAACGTGATACACCATATTAACAAATTGAAGGAGAAAACCATATGATCATCTCAATAGATACAGAGAAAGTTTTCGACAAAATTCAACACCAATTTATGATAAAAACCCTACAGAAAGTAGGCATAGAGGGAACTTTCCTCAACATAATAAAGGCCATATATGACAAACACACAGCCAACTCGACCTCAAGAGTGAAACAGTGAAAGCATTTCCACTAAGATCAGGAACAAGAAACTGTTGCCCACTCTCACCACTCTTATTCAACATGGTTTTGGACATTTTTGTCACAGCAATCATAGAAGAAAAGGAAATAAAAGGAATCCAAATTGGAAAAGGAGAATTAAAGCTGTCAGTGTTTGCAGATGACATGACACTATACATAGAGAATCCTAAGGATGCTACCAGAAAACTGCTAGAGCTAATCAATGAATTTGGTAAAGTAGCAGGGTATAAAATTAATGCACAGAAATCTCTGGCATAGTTATACACTAATGATGAAAAATCTGAAAGTGAAATTAAGAAAACACTCCCATTAACCATTGCAATGAAAAGAATAAAATATCAGGAATAAATCTAACTAAGGAGACAAAAGACCTGTATGCAGAAAATTATAAGACACAGATGAAATTAATTAAAGATGAGAGAAATAGATGGAGAGACATACCATGTTTTTGGATTGGAAGAATCAGCACTGTGAAAATGACTCTACTACCCAAAGGAATGTACAGATTCAATGCAATCCCTATCAAACTACCACTGGCATTTTTCGCAGAATTAGAACAAAAAATTTCACAATTTGTATGGAAACATGAAAGACCCCGAATAGCCAAAGCAATCTTGAGAATGAAAGATGGAGCTGGAGGAATCAGGCTCCCTGACTTCAGACTATACTACAAAGCTACAGTGATCAGGACAGTATGGTACTGTGACAGAAATACAAATATCGATCAATGGAGCAGGATCAAAAGCCCAGAGATAAACCCACACACATATGGTCACCTTATCTTTGATAAAGGAGGCAGGATTATACAGTGGAGAAAGGACAGCCTCTTCAATAAGTGGTGCTGGGAAAAGTGGACAGGTACATGTAAAAGTATGAGATTAGAACACTGCATAACACCATACACAAAAATAAGCTCAAAATGGATTAAACACCTAAATATAAGGCCAGAAACTATCAAACTCTTAGAGGAAAACATAGGCAGAACACTCTATGACATAAATCACAGCAAGATCCTTTTTGACTCATCCCCCAGAGAAATGGAAATAAAAACAAAAATAAAGAAATGGGACCCAATGAAACTTCAAAACTTTTGCACACCAAAGGAAACCATAAAAAAGACCAAAAGACAACCCTCAGAATGGGAGAAAATATTTGCTAGTGGAGGAACTGACAAAGGATTAATCTCCAAAATTTACAAGCAGCTCATGCAGCTCAATATCAAAAAAAAAAGCACAATCCAAAAATGGGCAGAAGACCTAAATAGACATTTCTCCAAAGAAGATATACAGACTGCCAACAAACACATGAAAGAATGCTCAACATCATTAATCATTAGAGAAATGCAAATCAAAACTACAATGAGATATCATCTCACACCAGTCAGAATGGCCATCATCAAAAAATCTAGAAACAATAAATGCTGGAGAGGGTGTGGAGAAAAGGGAACCCTCTTGCACTGCTGGTGGGAATGTGAATTGGTTCAGCCACTATGGAGAACAGTATGGAGGTTCCTTAAAAAACTACAAATAGAACTACCATATGACCCAGCAATCCCACTACTGGGCATATACCCTGAGGAAACCAAAATTCAAAAAGAGTCATGTACCAAAATGTTCATTGCAGCTCTATTTACAATAGCCCGGAGATGGAAACAACCTAAGTGCCCATCATCGGATGAATGGATAAAGAAGATGTGGCACATATATACAATGGAATATTACTCAGCCATAAAAAGAAACGAAATTGAGCTATTCGTAATGAGGTGGATAGACCTAGAGTCTGTCATACAGAGTGAAGTAAGTCAGAAAGAAAAAGACAAATACCGTATGCTAACACATATATATGGAATTTAAGAAAAAAATGTCATGAAGAACCTAGGGGTAAAGCAGGAATAAAGACGCAGACCTCTTAGAGAACGGACTTGAGGTTATGGGGAGGGGGAAGGGTGAGCTGTGACAGGGCGAGAGAGAGTCATGGGCATATACACACTAACAAACGCAGTAAGGTGATAGCTAGTGGGAAGTAGCCGCATGGCACAGGGATATTGGCTCGGTGCTTTGTGACAGCCTGGAGGGGTGGGATGGGGAGGGTGGGAGGGAGGGAGACGCAACAGGGAAGACATATGGGAACATATGTTTATGTATGACTGATTCACTTTGTTATAAAGCAGAAACTAACACACCATTGTAAAGCAATTATACCCCAATAAAGATGTTAAAAAAAAAAAAAAAAAAAAAAGAAGATATACAGACTGCCAACAAACACATGAAAGAATGCTCAACATCATTAATTATTAGAGAAATGCAAATAAAAACTACAATGAGATATCATCTCACCCAGGTCTGAATGAGCATCATCAAAAAATCTGGAAACAATAAATGCTGGAGAGGGTGTGGACAAAAGGGAACACTCTTGCACTGCTGCTGGGAATGTGAATGGGTTCAGCCACTATGGAGAATAGTATGGGGTTCCTTAAAAAACTACAAATAAAACTATCATACCACCCACTAATCCCACTACTGGGCATATACCCTGAGAAAACCATAATTTAAAAAGAGTCATGTACCAAAATGTTCGTTGCAGCTCTATTCACAATAGCCTGGAGATGGAATCAACCTAAGTGCCCATCATCAGATGAATGGATAAAGAAGATGTGACACATATATATAATGGAATATTAGCCATAAAAAGAAACGAAATTGAGCTATTTATAATGAGGTGGATAGACCTAGAGTGTGTCATACAGAGTGAAGTAAGTCAGAAAGAGAAAGACAAATACTGTATGCTAACACATATATATGGAGTTTAAGAAAAAAAATGTCTTGAAGAACCTAGGGGTAAGACAGGAATCAAGACACAAACTTACTAGAGAACGGACTTGAGGATATGGGGAGGGGGAAGGGTGAGCTGTGACAAAGCGAGAGAGAGGCATGGACATATATACACTACCAAGCATAAGGTAGATAGCTATTGGGAAGCAGCCGCATAGCACAGGGAGATCAGCTCAGTGCTTTGTGACCGCCTGGAGAGGTGGGATAGGGAGGGTGGGAGGGAGGGAGACGCAAGAGGGAAGAGTTATGGGAACATATGTATATGTATAACTGATTCACTTTGTTTTAATGCAGAAACTAACACACCATTGTAAAGCAATTATATCCCAATAAAGATGTTAAAAAAAATAAGGAAATGAAATTGAGTTTTTGTAGTCAGGTGGATGGACGTAGAGTCTGTCATCAGAGTGAAGTAAGTCAGAAAGAGAAAGAGTAATACCATATGCTAACACATATATATGGAATCTAAGAAAAGAAATGTCATGAAGAACCTTGGGTTAAGACATGAATAAAGATACAGACCTTCTAGAGAATGGATTTGAGGATATCAGGAGGGGGAAGGGTAAGCTATGATAAAGTGAGAGAGTGGCATAGACATATATACACTACCTAATGTAAAGTAGATAGTTAGTGGGAAGCCGCCTCATAGCACAGGGAGATCAGCTAGGTGTTTTGTGACCACCTAGAGGTGTGGGATTGTGCTGGTGGGAGGGAGGGAGACGGAAGTGGGAAGAGGTATGGGAACATATGTATATGTATAACTGATTCCCTTTGTTATAAAGCAGAAACTAACACATCATTGTAAAGCATTTATATTCCAATAAAGATGTAAAAAAAAATAAAAAAATAAATAATCAGCTTCCTGAAACAAATATATATATATATATATATATATATATATATATATATATATATATA
>NW_020838052.1:2594824-2660584 GCF_003676395.1 Aethalodelphis obliquidens | reverse complement strand
ATATATATATATATATATATATATATATATATATATATATATATATAGAGAGAGAGAGAGAGAGAGAGAGAGAGAGAGAGAGAGAGAGAGGGAGGGAGAGAGAGAGAGAGATAGACTGTTATGCAAAAACCTCAAGGGAAGCACAAATCGAACACGTATAATGGCAGGGACATTCAAGATAATGGAGGAGTAAGACGTGGAGGTCACCTTCCTCCCCACAATACATCAAAAATACATCTACATGTGTAACAACTCCTACAGAACACCTACTGAATGCTGCTAGAACTCAGAATTCCCAAAAGGCAAGCAAGTCCCTACAAACTTGTCTGTATGTCTGACAGGGTCTCAGTGCACTGGCCTGGTGTCAGATCTGAGCCTCTTAGGAGGGAGAACCGAGTTCAGGATATTGGACCAACAGAAACCTACTGGCCCCACGTAATATCAGTTGGCAACAGCTCTCCCAGAGATTTCCATCTCAATGCTTAGAGCCAGCTCCACCCAACGGATAGCAAGCTCCAGTGCTGGACAGCCCATGCCAAACAACTAGCAAGACAGGAACACAACTCCACCCATTAGCAGAAAGGCTGCCTAAAATAATACTAAGTTCACTGACATGACAAACATACCACCAGACAGGGCCCTGCTCACCAGAAAGCCGATATCCAGCCACACTCCCCAGAACAAAGGCACCAGTCCCCTCCACCAGGAAGCCTAAACAAGCTACTGAACCAACAATAACAACTGGGGGCAGACAACAAAAAGAAGGAGAACTACAAACCTGAAGCCTGTGAAAAGGAGATCTCAAACACAGTAAGTTAAACAAAATGAGAAGACAAACACACAGCAGATGAAGGAGTAAGGTAAAACCACACCAGATGAAACAGATTAAGGGGAAGTAGGTAGCATAAATGAAAAAGAATTCAGAGTAAGGATAATCAAAAATCTTGGAAATAGAATGGAGAAAATACAAGAAACATTTAACAAGGACATAGAAGAACTAAAAAGCAAACAAACAATGATGAACAACACAATAAATGAAATTAAAAATTCTCTAGAAGGAATCAATAGCAGAATAACTGAGGCAGAAGAATGGATAAGTGACCTGGAAGATAAAGTAGTGCAAATAACTACCACAGAGCAGAATAAAGAAACAAGAATGAAAAGAACTGAGGACAGTCTCAGAGACCTCTGGGACAACATTAAAAACACCAACATTCGAATTATAGGGGTCCCAGAAGAAGAAGAGGAAAAGAAAGGGACTGAGAAAATATTTCAAGACATTATAGTTGAAAACGTCACTAAGATGGGAAAGGAAGTAGCAAACAAGTCCAGAAGCACAGTGAGTCGCATACAGGAAAAATCTAAGGAGAAATACGCCAAGGCACAAGTATGATAGTATTAATCAAACTATCAAAAATTAAATACAAAGAAAAAAATTAAAAACAGCAAGGGAAAATCACGAAGTAACATACAAGGGAGTCCCCATAACGTTAACAGCGGATCCTTCAGCAGAAACTCTGCAAAACACAAGGGAGTGGCAGGACATATTTAGAGTAATGAAAGGGAACAATATACAACCAAGATTACTCTACCCAGCAAGGATCTCATTCAGATTTGATGGAGAAATTTAAATCTATACAGAAAGAAAAAGTTAAGAGAAATCAGCACCACCAAACCAGCTTTAAAACAAATGCTAAAGCAATTTCTGTAGGCAGGAAACACAAGAGATGAAAAAGACCTACAATAACAAACCCAAAACAATTAAGAAAATGGTAATAGGAACATACATATCGATTATTACCTTAAATGTAAACGGATTAAATGCACCAACCAAAAGACACAAACTGGCTGAATGGATACAAAAACAAGACACGCATATATGCTGTCAACAAGAGACCCATTTCAGACCTAGGGACACACACAGACTGAAAGTAAGGGAATGAAAAAAGATATTCCATGCAAATGGAAACCAAAAGAAAGCTGTAGAAGCAATTCTTATATCAGAAAAAATAAACTTTAAAGTAAAGACTATTACAAGAGACAAAGAAGAACACTACATAACGATCAAGGGATCAATCCAAGAAGAAGATATAACTATTGTAAATATTTATGCAGCCAACAGAGGAGCACCTCAATACATAAGGCAAGTGCTGACAGCTATTAAAGGGGTAATAGACACTAACACAATCATAGTATGGGACTTTAACACCCCACTTTCACCAATGGACAGAACATCTGAAATGAAAATAAAAAAGGAAACACAAGCTTTAAATGATACATTACACAAGATGTACTTAATTGATATGTATAGGACATTCAATCAAAAAACAACAGAATACAGTTTCTTCTCAAGTGCCCATGAAACATTCTCCAGGATATATCATATCTTAGGTCACAAGTCAAGCCTTGGTAAACTTAAGAAAATGGAAATCCTATCAAGTATCTTTCCTGACCACAACACTATGAGACTATGATATCAATTACAGGAAAAACAAATGTGAAAAATACAAACACATGGAGGCTAAAAAATACGCTACTAAATAACCAGGAGATCACAGAAGAAATCAAAGAGGAAATCAAAAAATACCTAGAAACAAGTGACAATGTAAACATGACAACCCCAAACCTATGAGATGTAGCAAAAACAGTTCCAAGAGGGAAGTTTATAGCAAGACAATCCTACCTGAAGAAACGAGAAACATCTCAAATAAACAACCTAACCTTGCACCTAACACAATTAGAGAAAGAACAAAAAGAACCACAGTTAACAGAAGGAAACAAATCATAAAGATCAGATCAGAAATAAATCAAAAAGAAATGAAGGAAACAATTGCAGAAATCAATAAATCTAAAAGCTGGTTCTTTGAGAAGATAAATAAAATGGATAAACCGTTAGCCAGACTAATAAAGGAAAAAAGAGAGAAAGCTCAAATTAACAGAGTTAAAAATGAAGGAGAAGTAACAACTGACACTGCAGAAATGCAAAGGATCATGAGAGGTTACTACAAGCAATTATATGCCAAAAAAATGGACAAACTGGAAAAATTCTTAGGAAAGCATAAACTTCCGAGACTGAACCAGGAAGAAATAGAAAATATAAGCAGACCAATCCCAAGCACTGAAATTGAGACTTTGATTAAAAGTCTTCCAACATGCAAAAGCCTTGATTAAATGTCTTCCAACAAGCAAAAGCCTAGGATCACATAGATTCACAGGCAAATTCTATCAAGTATTTAGAGAAGAGCTAACACCTCTCCTTCTCAAACTCTTCCAAAGTATAGCAGAGGGAGAAACACTCCCAAACTCATTCTGTGAGGCCACCATCACTCTGATACGAAAGGCAGACAAAGTTGTGACAAAGAAAGGAAACTACAGACCAATATCACTGATGAACATAGAGGCAAAAATCCTCACAAAATACTAGCAAACAGAATCCAGCAGCACTTTAACAGGATCATACAACATGATCAAGTGGGGTTTATCTGAGGAATGCAAGGAGTCTTCAATATATGCAAATGAAACAGTGTGATACACCATATTAACAAAACGAAGTATAAAAAGCATATGATAAGCAAAATAGAGGCAGAAAAAGCTTTTGACAAATTTCAACACCCAGTTATGATAAAAACTCTCCAGACATTAGGCATAGAGGGAACTTACCTCAACATAATTAAAGCCATATATGAAAAATCCACAGCCAACATCATTCTCAATGGAGAAAAACTGAAACCATTTTCTCTAAGATCAGGAACAAGACAAGGTTACCCATATTCACCACTATTATTCAACATAGTTTTGGAAGTTTTCGCCTCAGCAAACAGAGAAGAAAAAGAAATAAAAGGAATCCAAATCAGAAAAGAGGAAGAAAAACTGTCACTGTTTGCAGATGACATGATACTATACAGAGTATTGCAAAGATGCTACCAGAAAACTACTAGAGCTAATCAGTGAAACTGGTAAAGTAGCAGTATACAAAATTAATGCACTGAAATCTCTGGCATTCCTATACCCTAATGATGAAAAATCTGAAAGAGAAATTAAGGAAACACTCCTGTTTACCATTTCAGTGAAAGGAATAAAATTCGTAGGAATAAACCTACCTAAGGAGACAAAAGACGTGGATGCAGAAAACAATAAGACACTGATGAAAGACATAAAGACAATATAAACAGATGGAGAGATAAACCATATTGTTGGATTGGAAGAATCAACTCTGTGAAAATGACTATACTATCCAAAGCAATCTACAGATTCAATGCAATCCCTATAGAATTGCCACTGGCATTTTTCACAGAACTAGAAAAAAATTTTCACAATTTGTATGGAAACACAAAAGACCCTGAAGAGTCAGAGAATCTTGAGAAAGTCAAATGGAGTTGGAAGAATCAGGCTCCTGGTCTTCAGTCTATACTACAAAGTTACAGTAACCAAGGCAGTATGCTACTGGCACAAAAACAGAAATATAGGTCAATGGAACAGGATAGAAATCTCAGAGGTAATTTCATGCACGTATGGTCACCTTATATTTCATAAAAGAGGCAAGAATATACAATGGAGAAAAGACAGCCTCTTTAATAAGTGGTTCTGGGAAACTGGACAGTTTCATGTAAAGGAATGAAATTAGAACACTTCCTAGCACCATACACAAAAATAAACTCAAAATGTATTGAAGGCCTAAATGTAAGGCCAGACACTATAAAACTCTTACAGAAAATCAGAGGCAGAATGCTTTTTGATGTAAATCACAGTAAGGTCATCTTTGACCCACCTCCTAGAGAAATGGAAATAAAACAAAAATAAACAAATGGGACCTAATGAAACTTCAAAACTTTTGCACACCAAAGGAAATCATAAACAAGACCAAAATACAACCCTCAGAATGGGAGAAAATATTTGCAAATGAAGCAACTGACAAAGGATTAATCTCCAAAATTTACAAGCAGCTCATGCAGCTCAATATCAACAAAACAAACAACCCAATCCAAACATGGGCAGAAGACCGAAATAGATATTTCTCCAAAGAAGATATACAGATTTGCAACAAATACATGAAAGAATGCTCAAGATCATTAATCATGAGAGCAATGCAAATCAAAACTACAGTGAGATATCATCTCACACCAGTCAGAATGGCCATCCTCAAAAAATCTAGAAACAATAAATGCTGGAGAGGTTGTGGAGAAAGGGGAACCCTCTTGCACTGTTGGTGGGAATGTGAATTGGTACAGCCACTATGGAGAACAGTATGGAGGTTCCTTAAAAAACTAAAAATAGAACTACCATACAACCCAGCAATCCCACTACTGGGCATATACCCTGAGAAAACCATAATTCAAAAAGAGTCATGTACCAAAATGTTCATTGCAGCTCTATTTACAATAGCCAGGACATGGAAGAAACCTAAATGTCCTTCAACAGATGAATGGATAAAGATGATGTGGCACATATATACAATGGGATATTACTCAGCCAAAAAGGAAACAAATTGAGTCATTTGTAGTGAGGTGGATGGACCTAGAGTCTGTCATACAGAGTGAAGTAAGTCAGAAAGAGAAAAACAAATACCATATGTTGACACATATATATGGAATCTAAAAAAAACCCCAACAACAATGGTTCTGAAGTACCTAGGGTTTGGGCAGGAATAAAGACACAGACATAGATAATAGACTTGAGGACATGGGGAGGGGGAAGGGTAAGCTGGGACGTAGTGAGAGAGTGACATGGATATATATACACTACCAAATGTAAAGTAGGTAGCTAGTAGGAAGCAGCTACATAGCACTGGGAGATCAGACAGTTGCTTAGAGACCATCTAGAGTGATGGGATAAGGAAAGTGTGAAGGAGACTCAAGAGGGAGGTTATAAGTGGATATATGTATCCATATAGCTGATTCATTTTGTTATACAGCAGAAACTAACACAACATTGCAAAGCAATTATACTTCATTAAAGATGTTTAAAAAATCAAAACAAATCTATAATAGATATGTACATAATAAAGAAAAGGAATACCATCATAACACTAAACATAGTCATCAAATCACAAGAGAAGAGAACAAAAGAGGAAAGGAAAAAAAAACCAAAAAAAAATCTAGAAAAGTTAATAAAATGGAAATAAGAATATATATATTATACATATTTTAAAAATATACATATTAATTACCTTATATATAAATGGATTAAATGCTCCCACTGAAAGTCATAGACTGGATGAATGGGTACAAATCCACAATCCATATATATTATTTCTCCAGCAGACCCACTTCTAATGTAGATACACATACAGACTGAAAGTTAAGGGATGGAATAATGTATTCCATGCAAATGAAAATCAAAAGAAAGCTGGAGTAGCAATATTCATATCACACAAAATAGACTTTAAAATGCAGACTGTTGCAAGAGACAAAGATGGATACTACATAATGATCAAGGGATCAACTCAAGAAGAAGATATAACAATTGTTAATATATATGCACCCAACATAGGAATACCTCAATATATAAGGCAAATATTAACAGACATAAAAGAAGAAATTGACAGTAACACAATAATAGTGGGAGACCTTGACACCCTGCTTACATCAATGGACAGATCATCTAGACAGAAATCAATAAGGAAACACAAGACAGAAATCAATAAGGAAACACAGGACTTTAATGACATATTAGACCGGAAGGATTTGATTGATGTTTATAGAGCATTCCATCCAAAACAGCATACACACGTTCTTTTCAAGGGTACATGGATCATTCTTCAGGATAGATCACAGTCTGGGAGACAAAGCAAGCTTCAGTAAATTTAAGAAAATGTGAAATCATATCAGGCATGTTTTCCATCCACAACACTATGAGATTAAAAATCAAATAGAAGAAAAATACTGCAAAAAACACAAACACGTGGAGGCCAAACAATATGCTACTAAATGACCAATGGATAACTGAAGTAATCACAGAGCAAATACAAAATATCTACAGACAAATGAAAACAAAAAACACGATGATCCTAAACCTATGGGAGACACAAAAGTAGTTCTATGAGGGAAGTTTATCATGATACAAGCTTACATCAGGAAACAAGAAAAATCTCAAGTAAACAACCTAAGTTTACACCTAAAGCAAGTAGAGAAAGAACAAACAAAACCAAACATTACTAGAAGGAAAGAAATCATAAAGATCAGAGCAGTAATAAATGAAATAGAGACTAAGAAAACAATAGAAAAGATAAATGAGGGCTTCCCTGGTGGCACAGTGGTTGAGAGTCCGCCTGCTGATACAGGGGACACGGGTTCATGCCCCGGTCCGGAAGGATCCCACAGGCCGTGGAGCGGCTGGGCCCATGAGCCATGGCCGCTGAGCCTGTGCGTCCGGAGCCTGTGCTCTGCAAGGGGAGAGGCCACAACAGTGAGAGGCCCGTGTACCGCAAAAAAAAAAAAAAGATAAATGAAACTAAAATCTGGTTCTTTGAAACGATAAACAAAATTGATAAACCTTTAGCCATACGCATCAAGAAAACAATGGAAGGGGCCCCGATCTATAAAATTAGAATAAAAAATGAGTTACAATGAACACCACAGAAATAAAAAGGATCATAAGAGACTACTACAAGAAACTATATGCCAATAAAATGGACAACCTAGAAGAAATGGGTAAATTCTTAGAAAAGTGCAATCTTCCATGACAGAAGCAGGAAAAAAAGAAAATATAAACAGATCAATTAGAAGTACTGAAATTAAATCTGTGATTTAAAAAATGCCAGCAAACAAAAGTACAGGACTCGAAGACTTCATAGGCAAATTCTACCAAACCTTTAGAAAAGAGTTAACACCTATTCTTTTTTGTTTTTTACTCAATAAATGATTTTATTATTGTGCTGTATGTAAACTATAAGCTTGTGTCTTATTCACTCAGAACAGCTTTAGTACCTGGTTTGTGCAGAAAATGTAATATATGCTCAAAAAAACCCCACTTGCTGAATGAATGGATGGTTAGAAGAAATGTGTTATTCCACCACCTTTTCCCTCATTTTTAAAGGGGTTTAATTCTATTTCAAAACAGAATTGAGTCTTTCTTTGAACTAAGTTGTCTATCAAAAGCTTCATATATATCAACTCATTTAATTTTCATAACTACTCTAAGACGTGGTTGTCATTATTATTTTATAGGTAAGAAAATGATGTCATAGCCATAGCAATAATAAAGAGCAGAACTCTGACTCAAATTCAGGACTGGCTTACTCCAAAGGTGTTCAATATTTGTCACTAGAAAAATAAACCTTTCCTCAGGTTGTATCCTGAAGAGAAGGATGGATGCATATGTGGGTGGCAAATCATGCCTGTATGGGTGGCATTTTAAAGCTTCTCCTGGGTGTCTGTGTAGCTGAGGGTAGTTATGAAGTGGTCTGTGGCTCATTATTGGACCCATTTCCTCATGGATTTAGACTGTGAGTCTTTGAGATGATGTTTATTCACGGCATAGGTTTGGGTGTACATGTATATGTATATACCTGCTGGATACCTGGCTTGTAAGCAAGCCCATCTGTAGCTCACGTTGATGGAGCAGCTGCACACAGAACTTTTAGAGAAGGACTGGAAAAGCCTAAATGCACTTCTCAATAGGAGCTTGTTTGCAGGATCATCTATCTAATCATAGATTCCAGGAGTTCCAGGTCATGATGAAAAGCAGTGACCCTGTGGCCATGGCAGGCTGGGTGCAGTGCCAGGGCTGAGATTCAGAGAATAACTGGGTGTTGGTCAACCTAGGAGCAAATAAGACACGCTTTGCTCTAAACATACTGCGGATGTATATTAGGAGCATGCTAGAGGGTAAGGGGCTGATTAGTATTTTATTGACACTAAAAGTAATTTCAAACCTGTCTTTAGCATTCATACAGCTAGGATTGGAAAGACAAATTGTTACTGTTTGGGAATGACTGGGAGGCTCATCCCCCAGAATCCTTCGATTAATGAACCAAGACAATCATATACCAGCCGCCCTGCCTTCTTCCATCTTCCTGTGAGATCAACCCAGTCTATCCAGTGTTGTTTGGCTGGTGGATGGCTTTGGCTATGAGTAAGGACACTTTTATGAAAATCAGGTTAGAAAATGTTTTCAGTGATTATAATGAGCTAACTGGAGATAGAGCAAAAAGGGAGTTCAGAGAAAGAGGTGTGAGAAGACACCCAGACTGGGGGAAGACGGTAGGCAAGGTCCCTACTGTGAATACTGAGACCTACAGTGATTAGTGAGGAGAGCAGCTGGGTTAGGTCAGGGATAAATGAGTCTGCTAGTGGGATAATCCATAGCCTGGAACTTGAATGTAGGGATTGCTGAGGGCATGCTGGTATCAAATCCTCAACTCTAGCAACAATTACTGATTTCTTTATAAACTTCCTGCCCCCAAAACACACCCTGGTGCTGGGTGACAGCCAGGAGGGGACAAAGCCTATGGATGGAAGACGGATGCTCTAAATATAGCCAATATTGGCAACATCGTAAGGTAAAAAAATAACAAAAATAAACAACACCTCTCTCAAAGAAGACGGCCAGGGTTAAATAATAGCATACCTAATAGCTAACTGAATAAGGAAAAGTGTACTTCATCTTCCCAGTCCATATTTCAAAATGTTCTTTTGCAATTAGTATCTGTGAGAGATAAGTTATCTCAACCTTCTAAATAAACTATCAATTATTAACTGAAACATGGATCCCAGTACTTTATGAGTTACTGTAGTAGTGGTGTCTCTGCAGGTTGACTTTTCCTTCTGCTGACACAAATAACTCCCACATCTTTCTGTTGTCCAGGGAAATCTTACTTCTTCAAATTCTGCCCTACATAACTGGTGTACACATCATGTACCATACTTACCTGATTTTGTCAGATTTCAATATAAGATGTCAATGATTAGTGAGTCCTGTGGAAAAATGGGGTTGTTCCAAGCGTGGAGCCCACAGCACACAAACACTGTTCTTCACCTTGTAAAATGGTTGGCTATCCTGGTTTCAGGTTTTGCTTCAATGATAGTTTACATTGCTGGACTTTTCCAACTTTAGAGGGGGGGAAATAGGATGCATATGCAGAACCAGCATATCTATAGTCTTCACATAGACAAGGATCCAAAAGTGAGGGCCTTCGTGTGTAGGACAGGGTAACCTAAACAGAAACATGGAACCAGGATAGCCAAAAGTTTTGCAATGTGAAGAACAGTCCCATTTTTCCTCAGGATTCACCAATCACTGAAATGTGATAGAAACAGGTAAGTGTGGTTATACGAAAACTTTAATTGGCAATTATACTGTTTCAAGACAGCAACATAAACTGAAACTTAAATTACTGGTAGTTTACTGGATTTGTCAAATCAGTCATTTCCTTAAAAGTTGAAATGAAAAGGAGACTTCCTTTGCCTTGTCAGTATAACTATGCTACACTGAGTGTAGTAAAAAGCGCAGAGAATGAAGCATAAACATGTTTATGCCAAAACTGAAGTCTGACATTCTCTTCATTAGAATTCATCTTTTCTTTGTTCTTCAGGATCAGTTAGGTAGGTTCATGGTTTGATTGTTAAGGTGAAGGGGGATTGAAAGAGATGTACTTTCTCAATCTTCACTTGAAAGTCAACTTAGTGTAATGATACTTGATAGATTTTGGATTTGGTTGAGGGATTTTTGTTTCTCAAAACCAATCCATGGGGGAGAAAATGAAGTACAACTTTCTTTATGCAAGAACTTCTGATTGCACTATTCACTTTCAAAATTCCAGAGACTCAGGATCAAGAAGGAACAAGGTATATGACAGGTCAATTTTGCACTCTGAGAATTTGCTGTCTTCTTCGTCAGTGGAAATGTGACTTGAAAAAACTGTACAGTGCCCCACTTTCAAATTCCTTATCTTTTTTGAGCCACTTCTTTCTGTTTATATAACTTCAGGATTGGAATGCATTTGGCTAATTAAGGAAAGGGGAAAAGTGACTGATGGAAATATAGAGACTACCAGTATGGCTGGATTTAAAATTTTACTCTGTACTAATCCTTGACTCACAATTGTACTGCATCAGAGAGTTGACTGGAGTAATCCTTTGGTAGTTATTAGATGGCTGGAAAAGACCGACATCCTCTGGGCATGTTTAGTACTACAACTGCTTCTCCCCCAAGGTGCCCCAGTTTGTACACTTCCTAGGGACTACCCTGGATACAGGGTAAGGTGTGTATGCTATGTGTAGATTTTATTTTAGTTTTGGGAATATTTAAATTGCAGTATAGTTGATGTACAAATTTTCAGGTGTACATCAAGTGATTGAGCTATATATATATATATATATATATATATATATATATATATATACTTTCTCCGATTCTTTTCCATTAAATGTTACAACAAGATATTGAATATAGTTCCCTGTGCTATACAGTAGGTCCTTGTTATTTCTTTTATATATAGTAGTCTGTATCTGCTAATCCCAAATTCCTATTTTATCCCCCCCATTTCTCCTTTGGTAAACATTGAGTGTTTTCTAAGTATGTGAGTTTGTGTTTTGTAAATAAGTTCATTTGTATCATCTTTTTAGATTCCACATATAAGTGATATCATATGATACTTGTCTTTCTCAGTTGACTTACTTAGTATGATGATCTATGGCAATCCATTTTACTGCAGATGGCATTATTTAATTTTTTTAAACATCTTTATTGGAGTATAATTGCTTTACAATGGTGTTTTAGTTTCTGCTTTATAACAAAGTGAATCAGCTATACATATACATATATTCCCATATATCCTCCCTCTTGCGTCTCCCTCCCACCTTCCATATCCCACCCTT
Source organism: Aethalodelphis obliquidens (assembly GCF_003676395.1). Taxonomy (NCBI): domain Eukaryota; kingdom Metazoa; phylum Chordata; class Mammalia; order Artiodactyla; family Delphinidae; genus Aethalodelphis; species Aethalodelphis obliquidens. The sequence goes on along the minus strand of NW_020838052.1, from coordinate 2,648,768 downwards.
CTAGGTGGGCACAAAGCACTAAGCTGATCTCCCTGTGCTATGCAGCTGCTTCCCACTAGCTACCTATTTTACATTTGGTAGTGTATATATGTCAATGCTACTCTCTCACTTCGCCCCAGCTTACCCTTCTCCTTCCCCGTGTTCTGAAGTCCATTCTCTATGTCTCAGTCTTTATTCCTGTCCTGCCCCTAAGTTCTTCAGAGCCATTTTTTTAAGGTTCCATATATATGTGTTAGCATACGGTATTTTTTTTCTCTTTCTGACTTACTTCATTCTGTATGACAGACTCTAGGTCCATCCACCTCACTACAAATAACTCAATTTCGTTTATTTTTATGGCTGAGTAATATTCCATTGTATATATACCATGTCTTCTTTATCCATTCATCTGCTGATGGACATTTAGGTCTGGATTTTTAAAATTAATTTTTATTGGAGTATACATGCATTACAATATAAGTTGTGTTAGTTTCTGCTGTAGAGCAAAGTGAATCAGCTATATGTATACATAATCCCCCCTTTTTGGATTTCCTTCAATTTAGGTCACTACAGAGCATTGAGTAGAGTTCCCTGTGCTATACAGTAGGTTCTCATTAGACATCTATTTTATACATAGTAGTGTATATTTGTGTTATCATAAGGTATTTGTTTTTCTCTTTCTGACTTCACTCTGTATTACAGATCTAGGTCCAACCACCTAACTACAAATAACTCAATTTTGTTTCTTTATATGGCTGAGTAATATTCCATTGTATATATGTGCCACATCTTCTTTATCCATTCATCTGTCAATGGACACTTAGGTTGCTTCCATGTCCTGGCTATTGGAAATAGAGCTGTAATGAACATTGTGGTACATGACTATTTTTGAATTATGGTTTTCTCAGTATATATGCCCAGTAGTGGGATTGCTGGGTCATATGGTAGTTCTATTTTTAGTTTTCTAAGGAACCTCCATAGTGTTCTCCATAGTGGCTGTATCAATTTAAATTCCCACCAACAGTGCAAGAGGGTTCCCTTTTCTCCACACCCTCTCCAGAATTTATCGTTTGTAGATTTTTTCATGATGACCATTCTGGCTGGTGTGAGGTGAGACTTCACTGTAGTTTTGATTAGAATTTCTCTAATGATTAATGATGTTGAGCATTCTTTCATATGTTTGTTGGCAATTTGTATATCTTCTTTGGAAAAATGTCTATTTAGGTCTTCTGCCCATTTTTGGATTGGGTTGTTTGTTTGGTTTTGATATTGAGCTGCATGAGCTGCTTGTTAATTTTGGAGATTAATCCTTTGTCCTTTACTTAATGTGCAAATTTCTCCCATTCTGAGGGCTGTCTTTTCATCTTACTTATGGTTTCCTTTGCTGTGCAAAAGCTTTTAAGTTTCATTAGGTCCCATTTATTTATTTTTATTTATTTTTTCCATTTCTCTAGGAGATGGGTCAAAAAGGATCTTGCTGTGATTTATGTCATAGAGTGTTCTGCCTATGTTTTCCAGTAAGAGTTTTATAGTTTATATATGTCTGTCTGGCCTTACATTTAGGTCTTTAATCCATTTTGAGTTTATTTTTGTGTATGGTGTTAGGGAGTGTACTAATTTCATTCTTTTACACGTAGCTTTCCAGGTTTTCCAGCACCACTTTTTGAAGAGGCTGTCTTCTGTCCATTGTATATTCTTGCCTCTTTTATCAAACATAAGATGACCATATGTGCGTAGGTTAATCTCTGGGACTTCTATCCTGTTCCATTGATGCATATTTCTGTTCTTGTGCCAGTACCATAATGTCTAGATTACTCTAGCTTTGTAGAATAGTTTAAAGTCAGGGAGTCTGATTCCTCCAACTCCGTTTTTCTTTCTCAAGAATGCTTTGGCTATTCAGGATCTTTTGTGTTTCCATAAAAATTGTGATATTTTTGGCTGTAGTTTTGTGAAAAATGCCATTGGTAGTTTGCAAAAAGGGACAGTTTTACTTCTTTTTCTCCGATTTGGATTCCTTTTATTTCTTTTTCTTCTCTCATGACTGTGGCTAAACCTTCCAGAACTATGTGGAATAGTACTGGTGAGAGTGGACAACCTTGTCTTGTTCCTGATCTTAGAGGAAATGGTTTCAGTTTTTCACCATTGAGAATGATGCTGGCTGTATGTTTGTCACATAAAGCCTTTGTTATGTTGAGGTAAGTTCCCTCTATGCCTACTTTCTGGAGGGTTTTTTTCATAAGTGGGTGTTGAATTTTTTAAAAAGTTTTTTCTGCATCTATTGATATGATCATTTGTTTTTTATCCTTCAATTTGTTGATATGGTGTATCACATTGATTGATTTGCATATATTGAAGAATCCTTGCATTTCTGGGATAAACCCCACTTCATCATGGTATATGATTCTTTACATGTGCTGTTGGGTTCTGTTTGCTAGTATTTTGTTGAGGATTTTGGCATCTATGTTCATCACTGATATTGGCCTGTAGTCTTCTTTCTTTGTGACATCTTTGTCCAGTTTTGGCATCAGGGTGATGGTGGCCTTGTAGAATGAGCTTGGGTGTGTTCCTTCCTCTGCTATATTTTGGAAGAGTTTGAGAAGTATAAGTGTTAGCACTTTCTCTAAATGTTTGATAGAATTCGTCTGTGCAGGCATCTGGTCCCGGGTTTTTGTTTGTTTGGAGATTTTTAATCACATTCGTAATTTCAGTGCCTGTGATTGGTCTGTTTATATTTTCTATTTCTTCCTGGTTCAGTCTCGGAAGGTTGTGCTTTTCTAAGAATTTGTCCATTTCTTCTAGGTTGTCCATTTTATTGGCATACAGTTGCTTGTAGTAATCTCTCATGATCTTTTGTATTTCTGCACTGTCAGTTTTTAGTTCTCCTTTTTCATTTCTAATTCTGTTGATTTGAGTGTTCTCCCTTTTTTTCTTGAAGAGTCTGGCTAACGGTTTATCAATTTTGTTTATCTTCTCAAAGACCAGCTTTCAGTTTTATTGATCTTTCCTATTGTTTCCCTCAATTCTTTTTTGTATACTTCTGATCTGATCTTTATGATTTCTTTCATTCTGCAAACTTTGGGGTTTTTTTTATTCTTTCTCTAATTGCTTTAGGTGTTAGGTTAGGTTGCTAGTTTGAGATGCTTCTTGTTTCTTGAGGTAGGATTGTATTGCTATAAACTTCCATCTTAGAAATGGTTTTGCTGCATCCCATAGGTTTTGAGTCATCGTCTTTTCATTGTCATTTTTTCTAGGTATTGTTTGATTTCCTCTTTGATTTTTCAGTGATCTCTTCATTATTAAGTAGTGTATTGTTTAGCCTCCATGTGTTTATATTTTTTACAGATTTTTTTCCTGTAATTGACATCTAGTCTCATAGCACTGTGTTCAGAAAAGATACTTGATACGATTTCATGGTTAAATGGCTAAATTTACCAAGGGTTTATTTGTGACCCAAGACGTGATGTATCTTGGAGAATGTTCCATGAGCACTTGGGAAGAAAGTGTATTCTGTTGTTTTTGGATGGAATGTCCTATAAATATGAATTAAGTCCATCTTGTTTCATGTATCATTTAAAGCTTGTATTTCCCTACTTATTTTCATTTTGGATGATGTGTCCATTGGTGAAAGTGGGGTGTTAAAGTCCCCTACTATGATTGTGTTACTGTCCATTACCCCTTTAATAACTGTTAGCACTTGCCTTATGTATTGAGGTGCTCCTATGTTGGGTGCATAAATATTTACAATTGTTATATCTTCTTCTTGGATTGATCCCTTGATGATTATGTAGTTTCCTCTTTTGTCTCTTATAAGAGTCTTTATTTTAAAGGGTATTTTGTCTGATATGAGAATTTCTACTCCAGCTTTCTTTTGATTTCCATTTGCATATAATATTTTTTGCTATCCCCTCACTTTCAGTCTGTATGTGTCCCTAGGTCTGAAGTGGGTCTCTTGTCGACAGCATACATACACGTCTTGTTTTTGTATCCATTCAGCCTGTCTATGTCTTTTGGTTGAAGCAGTTAATCCATTTACATTTAAGGTGATTATCGATATTTATGTTCCTATTACCATTTACTTACTTCTTTTGGGTTTGTTATTGCAGGTCTTTTCCTTCTCTTGTGTTTCCTGCCTAGAGAAGTTCTTTTAGCATTTGTTGTAAAGCTGGTTTGGTGGTGTTGAATTCTCTTAACTTATGCTTGTCTGTAAAGGTTTTAATTTCTATTTCAAATCTGAATGAGATCCTTGCTGCGTAGAGTAATCTTGGTTGGAGGTTTTTCCCCTTCTTCACCCTAAATATGTCCTGCCTGTCCGTTGTGTCTTGCAGAGTTTCTGCTGAAAGATCAGCTGTTAACCTTATGGGGATTCCTTTGTATATTATGTGTTGTTTATCCCTTGCTGCTTTTAATATATTTTCTTTGTATTTAATTTTGATAGTTTGATTAATATGTGTCTTAACATGTTTGTCCTTGGATTTATGCTGTATGGGACTCTCTGTGCTTCCTGGACTTAACTATTTCCTTTCCCATATTAGGGAAGTTTTCAACTATAATCTCTTCAAATATTTTCTCAGTCCCTTTCTTTTTCTCTTCTTCTTCTTGGACCCTTATAATTCGAATGTTGATGCATTTATTGTTGTCCCCGATGTCTCTGAGACTGTCCTCAATTCTTTTCATCCTTTTTTCTTTATTCTGCTCTACAGTAGTTATTTCCACTATTTTATCTTCCAGGTCACTTATCTGTTCTTCTGCCTCAGTTATTCTGTTATTGATTCCTTCTAGAGAATTTTTAATTTCATTTATTGTGTTGTTCGTCATTGTTTGTTTGTTCTTAAGTTCTTCTAGGTCCTTATTAAACGTTTCTTGTATTTTTTCCATTCTATTTCCACGATTTTGGATCATCTTTACTATCATTACTCTGAATTCTGTTTCAGGTAGGCTGCCTATTTACTCTTCATCTGTTTCATCTGGTGCCTTTTTACCTTTCTCCTTCATCTGCTGTGTGTTTCTCTGTCTTCTCATTTTTTTGACTAACTGTCTTTGGGGCCTCCTTTTTACAGGCTGCATATTCGTATTTCCCGTTGTTTTTGGTTAATGTCCACAGTGGCTAAGTTTGGTTCAGTGGGTTATGTAGCCTTCTTGGTCAAGGGGACTAGTGCCTATGTTATGGTGGATGAGGCTGGATCTTCTCTTTCTCATGGGCAGACCCATGTCTGGTGGTGTGTTTTGGGGTGTCTGTGACCTTATTATGATTTTAAGCATCCTCTCTACCAATGGTGGGTTGTGTTCCTGTCTTGCTAGTTGTTTGGCATAGGGTGTCCAGCACTGTAGCTTGCTGGTCATTGAGTGGAGCTGTGTTGAAACATTGAGATGGAGATCTCTGGGAGAGTTATTGCCATTTGATATTATCTGGAGCCGGGAGGTCCATGGTGGACCAGTGTCCTGAACTCGGCTCTCCCACATCTGAGGCACAGGCCTGACAGCTGGCAGGAGCAGCAAGACCCTGTCAGCCACATGGCTAAGAAGAAAAGGGATAAAAAAAGAGAGAAAAAATAAAATAAAGTTATTAAAATAAAAAGTAAAAAATACATATTAAAAATAAAAGATAAAAAGTAATAAGAAAGAAAAAAACACAAGAAAGAAAGCAAGAAGTGAGCAACAAAACCAAAAAAAAATCCAGCAATGATAACAAGTGTTAAAAACTATACTAGAAAAAATATAAAAAGAAAAATCGGACAGACAGAAACCTAGGATAAATTGTAAAAGCAAAGCTATAGAGACCAATCACACAAAGAAGCATATACATACACACTCACAAAAAGTGAAAAAGGAAAAATATATATATAATTGGACTCCCAAAGTCCACTGCCTCAATTTTGTGATGATTTGTTGTCTATTCATGTATTCCACAGATGTAAGGCACATCAAGTTGGTTTTGGAGGTTTAATCCGCTGCTCCTGAAGCTGCTGGGACAGATTTCCCTTTCTCTTCTTTGTTAGCACAGCTCCTGGATTCAGCTTTGGATTTGGCCCCGTCTCTGGTGTTCGTCGCCTGAGGGTGTCTGTTCTTCGCTCAGACAGGACGGGGTTAAAGTAGCAGCTGATTAGGGAGCTGTGGTTCACTCAGGCTGGTGGGAGGGAGGGGTACGGAATGAAGGGCGAGCCTGTGGCAACAGAGGCCAGGTGACATTGCAACATGCTGAGGCACGCCATGTGTTCTCCCAGGGAAGTTGTCCCTGGCACTGGAACCTGGCAGTGGTGCGCTGCACAGGTTCCCGAAAGGGGAGGTGTGGATCGTGACCTAGGCTTGCACACAGGCTTCTTGGTGGCTGCAGCAGCAGCCTTAGCATTTCATTTCCGTCTCTGGTGTCCGCGCTGATAGCCGCAGCTTGCGCCCATTTCAGGAGCTCGTTTAGGCAGTGCTCTGAATCCCCTGTCTTCGTGCACCCTGAAACAGTGGTTTCCTGCCTCCTAGGCAGGTCAAGACCTTTTCCAAGACTCCTTCCCAGCTAGCTGTGGTGCACTAGCCCCCTTCAGGCTGTGTTCACGCAGCCAATCCCAGTCTTCTACCTGGGATCTGACCTCCGAAGCCGGAGCCTCAGCCCCCAGCCCCCACCCATCCCACCGGGTGAGCAGAGAAGCCTCTTGGCCTGGTGTGTGCTAGTCGGTACTGATCCTCTGTGTGGGAATCTCTCTGCTTTGCCCTCTGCAACCCTGTTGCTTCGCTCTCCTCCATGGATCCGAAGCTTCCCTCCGCCACTCCCCGTCTCCACCAGTGAAGGGGCTTCCTAGTGTGTGGAAACATTTTCTTCTTCACAGCTCCCTCCCAGAGGTGTAAGTCCCATCCCTATTCTTTTCTCTCTGCTTTTTTTTCTTTTTTTGTTTTGCCTTACCCAGGCACATGGAGATTTTTTTGCCTTTTGGGAAGTCTGAGGTCTTCTACCAGCATTCAGTAGGTGTTCTGTAGGAGTTGTTTCACATGTAAATGCATTTCTGATGTATTTGTGGGGAGCAAGTTGATCTCCACATCTTCATCTTCTGCCATCTTGAAGGTCTCCCACTGGTACTACTCTAGAAAATAAAAGTTGCTCACCAACCACAGCATAAACCTCTGAATGTCCTTTCTATGATCACCCTGTCCAAAGAATGGGGACAGTAGACATCCCTCTCTCTTCAAAAAGAGGGCTTCTAATAACAGCTGTTGTCAAATTGAGGTCTGTATGTCTTCTTCAGGAAAATGTCTATCTAGGTCTTCTTTCTGCCCATTTTTTAATTGGGTTTCTTTTCTTTTCTTTTCTTTTTTTCTTTTTCTTTTTTTGTATTGATCTGCCTGAACTGTTTGTACATTTTGGAGATTAATCCTTTGTCAGTTGCTTCATTTGCAAATATTTTCTCCCATTCTGAGGGTTGTCTTTTCGTCTTGTTTAGGGTTTCCTTTGCTGTGCAAAAACTTTTAAGTTTCATTAGGCTCCATTTGTTTATTTTTGTTTTTATTTTCATTACTCTAGGAATTGGGTCAAAAATGATCCTGCTGCAATTTATGTCAAGAGTGTTCTGCCTATGTTTTCCTCTATGACTTTTATAGAGCCCAGCCTGACATTTCGTTCTTTAATCCATTTTGAGTTTACTTTTGTGTATGGTAAAAGGGAGGGTTTTAATTTTATTCTTTTACATGTAGCTGTCCAGTTTTCCCAATACAACTTATTGAAGAGACTGTCTTTTCTCAATTGTATATCCCTGCCTCCTTTTTCATACATTAGGTGATCATAGGTGTGTGGGTTTATCTCTGGGATATGTATCCTGTTCCATTGATCTATATTTCTGTTTTTGTGCCAGTACCATACTGTCTTGATTACTGTAGCTTTGTAGTACTGTCTGACGTCAGGGAAGCTGATTCCTCCAGCTCCCCTCTTCTTTCTGAAGATTGTTTTGGGATGTTTGGTGTTTTCATACAAATTGTAAAAGTTTTTGTTCTAATTCTCTGGAAAATGCCCTTGGTAATTTCAGAGGAATTGCATTAAATCCATGGATTTCTTTGGGTTGTATAGTAATTTGGACAATATTGATTCTTCCAATCCGAGAACATGGTATATGTCTCCATCTGTTTGTGTCATCTTTGATTTATTACATCATTATCTTCTAGCTTTCTGATTACAGGATTTTTGCCTCCTTATTTAGGTTTATTCCTAGGTATTTTATTGTTTTTATTGCAATGGTAAATAGGATTGCTTTCTTAATTTCCCTTTCTGATTTTTCATTGTTAGTGTATAGGAATGCAAGAGATTTCTGTGTATCAGTTTTGTATCCTGCAACTTTACCAAATTCATTGATTAGCTCTAGAAGGTTTCTGCTGGCATCTTTAGGATGTTCTATGTATAGTATCATGTCAACTGAAAACAATGACAGTTTTACTTCTTCTTTTCCAATTTGAATTACTTTTATTCCTTTTTCTTCCCTGATTTCCATGCTAGGACTTCCAAAACTATGTTGAATAAAAGTGGCGAGAGTGGATATCCTTGTCTTGTTCCTGATCTTAGAGGAAGTGCTTTCAGTTTTTCACCATTGTGAATGATGTTTGCTGTGGGTTTGTCATACATTACTTTTATTATGTTGATGTAGGTTCCCTCTATGCCCACTATCTTGAGAGATTTTATCATAAATCGGTGTTGAATTTTGTCAAAAGCTTTTTCTGCATCTATTGACATGACCATAAGGTTTTTATTCTTCACTTTGTTAGTAAGGTGAATCACATTGATTTATTTGTGTATATTGAAGAATCCTTGCATACCTGGGATAAATCCCACTTAACCATGGGGTATGATCCTTTGAATATGTTGTTGGATTCGGTTTACTAGTATTTTGCTGAGGATTTTTGAGTCTGTTTATCAGTGATATTGGCCTGTATTTGTGTGTGTGTGTGTGTGTGTGTGTGTGTGTGTATGTGATATATTTGTCTAGTTTTGGTATCATGATGATGGTGGCCTCATAGAATGAGCTTGGGAGTGTTCCTCCTCTGCAATTTTTTGGAATAGTTTGAGAAAGATAGGTGGTATCTGTTCTCTAAATGTTTGATAGAATTCTCCCATAAAACCATCTGGTCCTGGAATTTTCTTTGCTGTAAAAATTTTAATCACAGTTTCAATTTCATTACGTGTGTTTGGCCTGTTCATATTTTCTATTTCTTCCTGGTTCAGTCTTGGAAGCTTGTACTTTTCTAAGAATTTTCCATTTCTTCCAGTTTATCCATTTTATTGGTATATAGTTACCTGTAGTAGTCTCTTATGTTCCTTTGTATTTCTGCAGTGTCAGTTGTAACATCTCCTTTTTCGTTTCTAGTTTTACTGATTTGAGTCCTCTCCATTCTTTTCTTAATGTGTCTTGCTAAAGTTTTATCCATTTAGTTTATCTTCTCAAAGAACCAACTTTTAGTTTCATTGATATTTTCTATTGTTTTTTTCATCTCTATTTCAATTATTTCTGCCCTGATCTTTATGATTTCTTTCCTTCTGCTAACTTTGGGTTTTGTTTGTTTTTTCTCTAATCACTTTAGGTGTAACTTTAGGTTGTTATTTGAGACTTTTCTTGTTTGGTGGGGTGGGATTGTATTGCTATAAACTTTGCCCTTAGAACTGCTTTTGCTCAATCCCATAGGTTTTCTGTTTTTGTGTTTCTATTGTCATTTGTTTCCAGGTATTTTTTGCATTTCTCTTTGGTTTCTTCAGTGATCCATTTGTTATTTAGTAGCATATTATTTGGCCTCCATGTGTTTGTGTTTTTAAAGTTTGTTTTCCTGAAATTGATTTCAAATCTCATAGCATTGTGATCAGAAATGATGCTTGATATGATTTCAATTTTCTTAAATTTACTGAGTTTGGATTTGTAACACAAGATGTAATCTATCCTGGAGAATGTTCTATGTGTGCTTGAGAAGAAAGTGTATTCTGCTATTTTCAATAGAATGCCTATTTATATCAATTAATTCTATCTGTTCTAATGTGTCATTTAAGCCTTGTGTTTCCTTATTAATATTCTGTGTGGATGATTTGTCCATTGGGGCAAGTGGAGTATTAATGTCCCCCACTATTATTGTGCTACTGTCGATTTCTCCTTCTATGGCTGTTCACATTTGCCTTATGTATTGAGGTGCTCCTATGTTGAGTGCATAAATATTTACAATTGTTATAACCTCTTCTTGGATTGATCCCTTGATCATTATGTAGTGTTCTTCCTTGTCACTTGTAATAGTCTTTATTTTAAAGTCTATTTTGTCTGATATGAGAATTGCTACTCCAGCTTTCTTTTGATTTCCATGTGCATGGAATATCTTTTTCCATCCCCTCACTTTCAGTTTGCATCTGTCTCTAGCTCTGAAGTGGGTTTCTTGTAGACAGTGTATGTTCGGGTCTTCTTTTTGCATCCATTCAGCCAGTCTATGTCTTTTGTTTGGAGCGTTTAATCCAGTTTTATTTAAGGTCATTATCAATATGCATGTTCTTATTACCATTTTCTTAATTGTTTTGGGCTTGTTTTGGTAGGTCTGTTTCTTCTCTTGTGTTTCCTGCCTAGAGAATTTCCTTTAGCATTTGCTTTAAAGCTGGTTTTGTGGTGTTGAATTCTCTTAGCTTTTGCTTGTCTGTAAAGCTTTTGATTTCTGCATTGAATCTGAATGATATCGTTTCTTGGTAGGTTCATCTTGGTTGTACGTTTTTCTGTTTCATCGCTTTAAATATATCTTGCCACTCCCTTCTGGCCTGCTGAATTTCTGCTGAAAAATCAGCAACTAATCTTATGGAGATTCCCTTGTATGTTATTTGTTGTCTTTCCCTTGCTGCTTTTTATATTTTTTTTTTGTATTTAATTTTTGTTAATTTGATTAATATGTTTCTTGGCATGTTTCTCCTGGGATTTATCCTGTACGGGACTTTCTGTGCCTCCTGGACTTAGGTGACTATTGGCTTTCCCATGTTAGGGAAGTTTTTGACTACAATCCCTTCAAATATTTTTGTAGGCCCTGTCTCTTTCTCTTCTTCTTCTAGGACCTCTATTATTTGAATGTTGGTGCTTTTAATACTGTCTCATGGGTCTCTGAGACTGTCCTTATTTCTTTAGATTCTTTTTTCTTTATTCTCCTCCTTGGCAGTTATTTCCGCAATTCTGTCTTCCAGCTCACTTATCCATTCTTCTGCCTCAGTTATTCTGCTCTTGATTCCTTTGAGTGTATTTTTCATTCAGTTATTGTGTTGTTCATAACTGATTGCTTGTTCTTTAGTTCTTCTAGGTCCTTTCAAACATTTCTTGTATCTTCTCAATCCATACCTCCAGTCTATTTCTGTGATCTTGGGTCATCTTTACTACCATTACTCTGAATTATTTTTCACATAGATTCCATATTTACTCTTCATTTTTTTTGGTGTTGTAGAATTTTACTTGCCTCCTTTGTCTGGAATATATTTCTATGTCGTCTCATTTGTCTAACTTTGCTTGTAGTCTCCTTTCCACAGGCTGCAGGGCCATAGTTCCTCTTGCTTCTGGTGTCAGCCCCTTTGTGGGTGAGTTTGGTCCAAGGGTTTGTTTAAGCTTCTTAGTGGGAAGGACAGGTGCATGTGCTCTGGTGGGTGGAGCAGAGTCTTGTCCCTCTGGGGAGCAGGGCTGCGTCAGGTGTTGTGTTTTGGGTTGTCTGTGAGCTTAGTACAACTTTAGGAAATGTGCCTGCCGATAGGTGGGGCTGTGTTCCTGTCTTGCTGGTTGTTTGGTCCAGCACTGATGCGTGCAGGCAGTTGAGTGGAGTCAGGTCTTTGTGTCAATGTGGAGACCTGCAGGAGAGCTCACACTGTTTAATATTCCCTGGGGCCAGGAATTTTCTGGGGGTCCAGCATCTTGGACTCATTGTTTTTACCGCAGAGGCTAAGTCCTGATCCCTGGCTGGGGAACCAAGGTCACACAAGCAATGCAGCACAGCCAAAAAAAGAAAAAAAGAAAAGAAAACAAACAGAAAAACAAAACCCAAGACAAATGATAAAACCAAAACCAACCAAAAAGTAAAAAAAGAAAAAGAAACAAAGAAAACAAGAGAACAGCCCAACAAACAAAGAACCTGAAAAGAAAATAAAAAAATAAAACCAAAACTTACAAAAACAAACACAAACAGAAAGCAAACTAAAAGAAAACAAAGGAAACACAAGCCAAACACAAAAACAATAAAGAAAATCAAGAAAAACAGCACTTCCCTGGTGGCCCAGTGGTTAAGAATCTGCCTGCCAATGCAGAAGACATGGGTTTGAGCCCTCATCCAGGAAGGTCTCACATATCATGGAGCAACTGAGTCTGTGCACCACAACTACTGAGCCTGCACTCTAGAGCCTGTGAGCCTCAACTGCTGAAGTCCACACACCTAGAGCCTGTGCTCTGCAACAAAAGAAGCTACCATAATGAGAAGCCCATGCACTGCAATGAAGAGTAGACCCTGCTTGCCACAACCAGAGAAAAGTCTGAGCGCAGCAACAAAGACCCAATACAGCCAAAAATAAAATAAATAAAATACAATAAATAAATAAATAAATTTTAAAAATTAAAAAAAAGAAAATCAAGAGAAACAAAATGCAAAACAAAGAACAAAAACAAGAAAATACTGAAGACAACAAAAAAGTAAAGTAAAAATGGAAAAATAAAAATACGTTAAAAATTTTAAAAGAGGAAAGCAAAGAGAAAATAAAACATTGAAAATAAAAAAAACCCAACAGAACAAAATGAAACAAAAAACAAAACAAAAATAATAGAAATAATAACATTTTCCTGAAGGCTCCACTCTAGTGTTCTTGCCCCCACAGTGAGCCACAGCCAACCCCCTGCTTCTCTACAAGGTCCTCCAATACCTCTAGGTAGGTCTCTGGACAAACTGAGGGCACTGTGGAGGGCAGCTTGGACTCTCACCTGACCCAACTCCCATGTGTAATTGCCCACAAAGTGTAGCTGCTAAAGCTAGACGAATCTCAGTTTTTGGACCACTTCTTGTCCATTCAGATATTCCACAGACTCAGGGTTTACCAAGCAGATCAGAGGGATTTAATCTGTGCCTTGTGCAGCTACAGGGAGAGATTTCTGTTCCTCTTCCTTAGTCACATGGCTCTTGGGGCTCAGTTTTGGTTTTGGCCTCACCTCTATGTGTGTGTGACCCTCAGTTATCTGTTTCCTCCACAGGCAAGATGGGGCAAAAGCAGTGGTTGATTGGGGTACTTACTCACTCATAACAGGGATGGGTAAGATAGCCACAACTTCAGGTGTGCATGAAGCGCCTGTGCCAGGAGAGACAGGCACGAGTTTCAACAGACGGAGATGCCGCTCTGGTGGGAGTCCCTCCCAGTGCCCATGGAGATGGGCTGGTGTGTGGGGAACGGGGTTGCAATGGGGGCCCCGCCACTTGTGTGCCATTCAAAAATGGCACCTCATTTCCAAGGCAGACCACACTTCCTCTAGGAGTGTTCCTGGCCTTGGAGCCCCTCACTCCTGTCCCCTCAGGTTCTCTCTGCACAGCCAACAATGGTCCTCTCCCTGGATCCTCTCTCTTAACTCCACATTGTAACACTCATCCCCACCAACACTGGCAGCTTCGCATCTCAGGCTGGGAAACCCAGGGCTGATTCCAGAGGAGGCTTTGCCAGGGTTGACATGCACAGTCACACCAGTACCTGTGTGGTGAAAGAAGGTTTTGGTGGTGGTGCTTGGGACCCTGGAGCCTACAGAGTCGGAGGGGGCCTTGGTTTGAGGAGTGGACAAGGCTGCTCAGATGGGTGCCCTTCCCAGTGCCCATGGAGGCAGGGGCTAGTGGGTGGGGCAGGGAGTTGCAATGGTGGCCTCATCCCTTGCACAGAAATGGCACCTTGCTTCTATAGTGGTCTGGGCTTCTTCAGAAAAATATCCCTGTTGTGCAGCTCCTTAGTCCAATCCCTTCAAGCTGGTCTCTTCACAGTGAACAGCTGTCCCCTCCCTGGGTCTGCTATCCAAACACCACTTTCTAGCACCCAGCCCCCATCCACACCAAGAGACACACAACTCAGACTGGGGTGTGCGAGGCTGCAGGGCAGACCATGTGTGCAGTTCTTTGTCCTGCCTTCTAGAGACTCTTTGCTGCATTCTCCTCCAATCACCCAAAGTTTCCTTTCTGTCCCAGGTGATTTTCCTGCTGTGAGTGGGCTTTTCTGAGTGTGGGAATATTTCCTTACCTTCAGTTTCCCACCAGGGGTGTGGGTGCTTCCTGTTTCCTATTTTCCTTATAATTTTCTTTCTTCCATCCTACCTGGTTGTATGTGGGATTCTTCTTGTCCTTTTAGGTGTCTGAGATCTTCTGCTACTGTTCAGTAGGTGCTCTGTGAGAACTGTTCCATTCATCTGTAGATGTATACTTCATGTACTTGTAGGAGATGAGAATTCCATGTCCTCCTATTCTGCCATCTTGACTCCTCCTCCAATACCTATTCTTCCGAAATTATTTCAAAAAATTGCAGAGCAGGGAGTGCTTCCAAATTCATTCTCTGAAGCCACCATCACCTTATACCAAAACCAGAAATAGATAATGCAAAAAAGAAAATTACAGGCCAGTATCACTGATGAACATAGACACAAAAATCATAAACAAATTACTAGCAAACCAAATCCAACAATCCATTAAAAGGATCATATAACATGATCACGTGGGATTTATCCCTGGAATAAAAGGATTTTTCAATATCTACAAATCAACCAGTGTGGTACCTCACATTAACAAACTGAAGAATAAAAACCACATGATCATCTCAATAGATGCAGAAAAGCTTTTGATAAAATTCAATATCCATTTATGATAAAAACTCTCCAGAAACTGGGTATACAGGGAACCTACCTCAACATTATAAAGGCCATATATGACAAACCCACAGCAAACATCATTCTTAATGGTGAAGAACTTAGAGCATTTCCTCTAAGATCAGGAGCAGTACAAGGTTGCTCACTCTTGCCACTTTTATTCAACATAGTTTTAGAGGTCCTACCCATGCCAATCAGAGAAGAAAAAGAAAGAAAAGGAATCCATATTGGAAAAGAAGAAGTAAAACTGTCACTGTTTGCAGATGACATGATACTATATACAGAAAATCCTAACGATGATACCAGAAAACTACTAGAGCTCATCAATGTTTTTTATAAAGTTGCAGGATTAATTTTGATTAATACACAGAAATCTGTTGCATTTCTATATACTAATAATGAAACGTCAGAAAAAGAAATTAAGAAAACAGTTCAATTTACCATCACATCAAAAAGAATAAAATACCTAGGAATAAACCTATCTAAGGAGGCAAAACCTGTACTCTGAAAACTATACATTGTTGATGAAAGAAATAGAAGATGACACAGATAGAGAGGTGTGTCATGACCTTGGATTAGAAAAAATAAATATTGTTAAAAAGACTATCCTACCCAATTCAATCTAAATATTCAATGGAATTCCTATCAAATTAACAATGCCATTTTTCACAGAACTAGAACAAAAAAATCTTAAAATGTATATGAAAAATGCAGAAGACCCTGAATAGCCAAAGCAATAATGAGAAAGAACAGAGGTGGAGGAATCATGCTCTCTGACCCCAGACTGCACTACAAATCTAGCGTAATCAAAACAGTATGGTATTGGCACAAAAACAAGCACATAGACCAGTGGAACACGATAGAAACCCCAGAAATAAACACATGCACCTGTGGTCAATTAACCTATGGCATTAGAGGCAAGAATATACAATGGAGAATTGAGAGTCACTTCAGTCATTGTTGCTGGGAAAACTGGACAGCTACATGTAAAAGAATCAAATAAGAGCATTCTCTAATACTATATATAAAAAAAACTCAAAATAGATTAAAGACCTAACTGTAAGACCAGATACTATAAAACTCTTAGAGGGAAACATAGGCAGAACACATGTTGACATAAACCACAACAATATCTTTTTGGATCCGTTTCCTTGAATAATGAAATAAAAACAAAAATAAACAAATGGGACCAATTAAACTTAAAAGGTTTTTCACGGAAAAGGAAGACACAAACACAAGTAAAATACAACCTACAATATGGGAGAAAATATTTGCAAATGAAGCAAACAGCAAGGGATTTATCTCCAATATATACAAACGGCACCTACAGCTCAATACCAAAATAATAAACAATGCAATAAAAAAATTGGCAGAGGGTCTAAATAGACATTTCTCCAAAGAAGAGATACAGATTGCCACAAAGCACATAGAAAGATACTCAACATCACTTATTTTTAAGAAAATCAAATCAAAATTACAATGAGGTATCACCTCACTCCAGTCAGAATGGCCATCATCAAAATGTTTGCAGGACTTCCCTGGTGGTGCAGTGCTTAAGATCAGCCTGACAATGCAGGGGACACGGGTTTGAGCCCTGGTCCAGGAAGATCACACATGCCATGGTGCAACTAGGCCTGTGCAACACAACTACTGAGCCTGCACTCTAGATCCCACAAGCCACAACTACTGAGCCCACGTGCCACAACTACTGATGCCCACATGCCTAGAGCTCACGCTCTGCAACAAGAGAATCCACCACCATGAGAAGCCCATGCACTGCAACGAAGAGTAGCCTCAGCTCTCTGCAACTAGAGAAACCCATGCACAACAAAAGAGACAAAACACAGCCAAAAAAAAAAAAATAAGTTTACAAATTATAGGTGCTGGAGAGCATGTGGAGAAAAAGGAACCCTCTTACTCTGTTGATGGGAATGTAAATTGGTGCAGCCACTATGGAAAATAGTATGGTGTTTCCTGAAAAAACAAAAATAGAGTTACCATATGATCTAGCAATCCCAGCCCTGTGCATATATCTGTGGAAACCTCTGATTTGAAAAGGTACATGCACCCCAATGATCACAGCAGCACTATACAATAGCCAAGACATGGAAGCAACCTAAGTGTCCATTAAGAGATGAATGGATAAAGAAGATGTGGTATATATACAGTATGGAATATTACTCAGCTGTAAAAATGAATGAACTAATTCCATTTTCAGCAACACAGATTGAACATAGAGATTATTATACTATGTGAAGTAAGCCAGACAGAGAAAGACAGATATCATGTGATATCACTTATATGTGGTATCTAAAAAAAATGATATAATTGAACATATATATATATATAACAGAAACAGACCCACAGACATAGAAAATGAAATTATGCTTATCAAAGGGGAAGGAGAGGAGGGATAAATTAGGAGTCTGGAATTAAGATATACACACTGGGCTTCCCTGGTGGCGCAGTGGTTGAGAGTCCACCTGCCGATGCAGGGGACACGGGTTCGTGCCCCAGTCCGGGAAGATCCCACATGCTGCGGAGCGGCTGGGCCCGTGAGCCATGGCCGCTGAACCTGCGCGTCTGGAGCCTGTGCTCCACAACGGGAGAGGCCACAACAGTGAGAGGCCCGCGTACCACAAAAAAAAAAAAATATATATATATATATATATATACACACTACTCTATATAAAATACATAAACAATAAGGACTTACTATATAGCACAGGGGATTATAATCAATAATTTATAATAATCTACAAGGGAATAGAATCTGAAATGGAATATATATATGTGTGTGTGTATATATGCAGGGGACACGGGACACACACACACACACACACACACACACACACACACACACACATATATATATATATATATCTGAATCACTGTGCTGTATACCTGAAACTAACACAACACTGTAAATCAACTATAGTTAAATTATAAAATGAAATTTTATGATGATTTAAAAATAGTAAATAATGGGAGAACTACCATATTATTCAGTAATTCCATTCTTGAGTGTGTATCCTGAAAAAAATGAAAACAATAACTCAAAAATTTACAGGCACCACAATGTTAATAGTGACCCTATTTATAATAGCCAAGATATGGAAGCAACCTAAGTGTTCTAAGTGTCTATTAACAAAGATGTTTATATATATATATATATATACACACACACACACACACACACACACACACACACACACACACACACAAAGACACACACAGAATGGAATACTACTCACTCCTAAAAATTAAACTCTTGTCATTTGGAGCTCTGTAATGGATGTAGAGAATATTATGCTTAGGGAAATATGTTCGAGAAGGAAAATACTGCATGATAGAAAAGGATGTATATATCAAAATGAAGCAGATAAAGAAAACAGAGAAAACAAAGTAACAATTGCCAGAGGGGAGATGGAAGGAGGGAGGAGAAAGTTAGGGCTATGGGATTAAGAGATAGAGACTGCTGTGTATAAAATAGATTAGCAACAAGGATAGGCCATACAGCATGGGGAATTATAGCCAGTATCTTCAGAAAATTTTAATGGAGTATAAAATGTAAAAACACTACACCAGAATGCTCTGCACCTGGAACTAGTAAAATATTGTAAATCAATTATGATTCATTAAAAAACAGTAGAGAACTACAAAACAACCAGAAAACAAGTAACAAAACTGCAATAAATACCTACCCATTAATACTTTAGGCCTGCGCCTTTGTTAGGGGTGAAAGGGACTCCAGTTGGCATCTGGAAAATTGGCTCACCCTCCCTCCTGCATGAGCCATCTGTATCCCCTGAGTTGCAGACCCACACAGCACATCCTCACAGAGGCTGAAGCCCAAGGGTGTGCAAAGCTCTGCAGGCGAGCCCACATGGGGTCTGGCTTTCACTGTTGAAGGGTGGTTTCCAGCACCCCTGTGCACCTGAGAGCATGTGCACTGCCTCCATGGCTGCATTAGGCTCTGGGGTGCAGCGCCCAGGAGACACCCCCCAAAGCGAAGCAGTTCCAGCTACAGGAAGACATTAGAGAGGCTTCAACTCCCTTTTATTCCCCAACTAACTAACTGAGGTTAAAGTTCCTGGCTTTCTGGTCGTGCTTGAGATGAAGCACTCCAAGCTGTGTGGCTGATTAGCCTTGGTGCTCTGGCCTGGTGTCAGACCTGAGCCTCTGACTGGGGACAGCTGAGTTCAGGACATTGGACAAAAAGAAGCCTCCCGGCTCCACATAATATCAATCGCCAAGATCAAATCGAGAGACCTCTGTCTCAGTGCAAAGACACAGCTCCATCCAATGGCCAGCAAGATACAGTGCTGGATGCCCCATACCATACAACTAGCAAGACAGGACACAACCTGGTCCACTAGCAGAGACGTGGCCTAAAATCATAAAAAGTTCTTAGCCACCCCAAAACACATCATCAGATGTGGCCCTGCCATGAGAAAGACAAGATACAGACCCAACGATCAGAACATAGGCAACAGTCCCCTCCACTAGGAAACCTACAGAAGCCACTGAACCAACCTTACCCCTGGGGATAGGAAAAAAACACAATGGGAACGACAAACCTACAGCCTGAAAAAAGGAGACCTCAAAAACAGTAAGTTAAACAAAAGGAGAAGACAGAGAAATATGCAGTAGATGAAGGAGCAAGGTGAAAACACACAAACCAAACAAATGAAGAGGAAATAGGCAGCTTACCTAAAACAACAATTCAGAGTAATGAAAGTAAAGATGATCCAAAATCAGGAAGGAGAATGGAGAAAATATAAGAAATGTTTAATAAGGACCTAGAAGAACTAAAGAGCAAACAATGATGAACAACAAAATAAACGAAATTAAAAACTCTCTAGAAGGAATCAATAGCAGAATAACTGAGGCAGAAGGACGCATAAGTGACCTGAAAGGTAAAATAGTGGAAATAACTACTGCAGGACAGAATAAGAAAAAAAATTGAAAAGAATTGACGACAGGGCTTCCCTGGTGGCGCAGTGGTTAAGAGTCTGCCTGCTGATGCAGGGGACACGGGTTCGTGCCCCGGTCCAGGAAGATCCCACATGCTGCAGAGCAGCGGGGCCCGTGAGCCATGCCCGCTGAGCTTGTGCATCCGGAGCCTGTGCTCCACAACGGGAGAGGCCACAATAGTGAGAGGCCCACGTACAGAAAAAAAAAAAAAATTGACAACAGTCTCAGAGACATCTGGGACAAGAGTAAATGCACCAACATTCGAATTATAGGGGTCCCAGAAGAAGAAGAGAAAAAAAAAGGATCTGAGAAAATATTTGAAGAGATTATACTTGAAAACTTCCCAAACATGGGAAACGAAAGAGTCAATCAAATCCAGGAAGCACAGAGAGCCCCATACAGGATAAATCCCAAGAGGAATATACCAAGACGAATATTAATGAAGCTATAAAAATTAAACACAAAGAAAAAATATTAAAAGCAGCAAGAGAAACGGAAAAAATAACAGTCAAGGGAATCCTCATAAGGTTAAATGGTGATCTTTCAGCAGAAATTCTGCAAGACAGAAGGGAGTGGCAGGACATATGTAAAGTGATGAAAAGGAAAAACAAACTACAACCACGAATACTCTACCCAGCAAGGATATCGTTCAGATTTGATGGAGAAATTACAATATTTACAGACAAGCAAAAGTTCAGAGAATACAGCACCATCAAACCAGCTTTACAACAAATGCTAAAGGAACTTCTCTAGTCAGGAACAACAGAGAGGAAAAGACCTAGAAAAAGAGACACAAAACAATTAAGAAAAGGCTAATAGGAAAAACCAATTTATAATTACCCTAAAAATAAATGGATTTAATGCTCCAACCAAAAGACATAGACTGGCTGAATGGATACAAAAGCAAGACGTGTATATATGCTGTCTACAAGAGACCCACTTCAGACCTAGGGACACATACAGACAGAAAGTGAGGAGATGGAAAAGTATATTCCATGCAAATGGAAATCAAAAGAAAGCTGGAGTAGCAATTCTCATATCAGTCAAAATAGACTTGAAAACAAAGACTATTACAACAGTCATCAGGAAAAAAAGGAGAAGACTCAAATCAATTGAATTAGAAATGAAAAAGGAGAACTAACAACTGACATTGCAAAAATACAAAGGATCATGAGAGATGACTACAAGCAACTCTATGGCAATAAAATGGACAACCTGGAAGAAATGGACAAATTCTTAGAGATGCACAACCTGCTGAGACTGAGCCAGGAAGAAACAGAAAATATAAACACACAAATCACAAGCACTGAAATTGAAACTGTGATTAAAAATCTTCCAACAAACAAAAGCCCAGGACCATATGACTTCACAGGCGAATTCCATCAAACATTTAGAGAAGAGATCACAACTATCCTTCTCAAACTCTTCCAAAATATAGCAGAGGGAGGAAAAATTCCAAACTCATTCTACGATGCAACCATTACCCTGGTAGCAAAACCAGACAAAGATGTCACAAAGAAAGAAAACTACGGTGATTCGCTTTGTTGTAGAGCAGAAACTAACACACCATTGTAAAGCAACTGTACCCCAATAAAGATGTTAAAAAAAAACAAAACTACGGGCCAATATCACTGATATACATAGACGCAAAAATCCTCAACAAAATACTAGCAAACAGAATCCAACAACACATTAAAAGGATCATACACCATAAGCAAGTGGGGCTTATTTCAGGAATGCAAAGATTCTTCAATATATACAAATCAATCAATGTGATACAACCTATTAACAAATTGAAGGAGAGAAATCATATGATCATCTCAATAGATGCAGAGAAAGGTTTCCAAAAAAATTCAACACCCATTTATGCTAAAATCCCTGCAGAAAGTAGGCATAGCGGGAACTTTTCTCAACATAATAAAGGCCATATATGACAAACCTACAGTCAACATCGTCCTCAATGGTGAAAAACTGAAGGCACTTCCACTAAGATCAGGAACAAGACAAGGTTGCCCACTCTCAACATTCTTATTCAACATAGTTTTGGAAGTTTTTGCCACAGCAATCAGAGAAGAACAGGAAATAAAAGGAATTCAAATCAGAAAAGAAGAAGTAAAACTGTCACTGTTTGCAGATGACATGATACTCTACATAGAGAATCCTAAAGATGCTACCAGAAAACTACTAGAGCTAATCAATGAATGTGTTAAAGTAGCAGGATACAAAATTTATATACAGAAATTGTTGGCATTCTTATACACTAATGATGAAAAATCTGAAAGTGAAATTAAGAAAACACTCCCATTTACCACTGCAACAAAAAGAATAAAATATCTAGGAATAAACCTACATAAGGAGAAAAAAGACCCGTATGCAGAAAATAATAAGACACTGATGAAAGAAATTAAAGATGATACAAATAGATGGAGAGATATACCATGTTCTTGGATTGGAAGATTCATCATTGTGAACATGAGTCTGCTACCCAAAGCAATCTACAGATTCAATGCAATCCCTATCAAATTACCACTGGCATTTCTCACAGAACTTGAGCAAAAAATTTCACAATTTGTATGGAAACACAAAAGACCCCGAATAGCAAAAGCAATATTGATAATGAAAAATGGAGCTGGAGGAATCAAGCTCCCTGACTTCAGACTATACTACAAAGCTACAGTAATCAAGACAGTATGGTACTGGCACAAAAACAGAAATATAGGTCAATGGAACAGGATAGAAAGGGCAGCAATAAACCCATGCACATATGGTCACCTTATCTTTGAAAAACGAGGCAAGAATATACAGTGGACAAAAGACAGCCCTGCAATAAGTGGTGCTGGGAAAACTGGAAAGGTACATGTAAAAGTACGAAATTAGAACACTCCCTATCACCATACACAAAAATAAACTCAAAATGGATTAAAGACCTAATGTAAGGCCAAACAGCATCAAACTCTTATTGGAAAACAAACGCAGAATACTCTATGACATAAATCACAGCAAGATCCTTTTTGACCCACCTCCTAGAGAAATAGAAATGAAAACAAAAGTAAACAAATGGGACATAATGAAACTTCAAAGCTCTTGCACAGCAAAGGAAACCATAAAGAGGACCAAAAGAGAACCATGAGAATCGGAGAAAATATTTGCAAATGAAGCAACTGACAAAACATTAATCTCCAAAATTTACAGGCAGCTCATGCAGCTCAATAACAAAAAAATTAAAAACCCAATCCAAAAATGGGCAGAAAACCTAAATCGACATTTCTCCAAAGATGTACAGATAGACAAAAACACATGAAAGAATGCTCAGCGTCATTAATCATTAGAGAAATGCAAATCAAAACTACAATGAGATATCATCTCACAGTACTCAGTATGGCCATCATCAAAAAATCTAGAAACAATAAATGCTGGTGAGGGTGTGGAGAAAAGGGAACACCCTTGCACTGCTGGTGGGAATGTGAATTGGTACAGCCACTATGGAGAACAGTATGGAGGTTTCTTAAAAAAATACAAATAGAGCTATCATATGACACAGCAATTCCACTACTGGGCATATACTTTGAGAAAACCATAATACAAAAAGAGTCATGTACCAAGATGTTCATTGCAGCTCTATTTACAATAGCCAGGAGATGGAAACAACATAAGTGTCCATCATTGGATGAATGGATAAAGAAGATGTGGCACATATATACAATGGAATACTACTCAGCCATATAAAGAAACGAAATTGAGCTATTTGTAATGAAGTGGATGGACCTAGAGTCTGTCACACAGAGTCAAGTAAGTCAGAAAGAGAAAGACAAATACCATATTCTAACACATACATGTGGAATTTAAGAAAAAAAAATGTCAAGAAAAACCTAGGGATAGAACAGGAATAAAGACACAGACCTACTAGAGAATGGACCTGAGGGTATGGGGAGGGGAAACGGTATGCTGTGACAAAGTGAGAGAGTGGCATGGACATACGTACAGTACCAAACCTAAAATAGGTAGCTAGTGGGAAGCAGCCGCATAGCAGAGGGATATCAGCTCAGTGCCTTGTGACCACCTAGAGGCGTAGGAAAGGGACAGTGTGGGGGGGCAGATTCAAGAGGGAAGATATATGGAATCATATGTATAAGTATAACTGAGTTTCTTTGTTATAAAACAGAAACTAACAAAGCATTGGAAAGCAATTATCATCCAATAAAGGTGTGAAAAAAAATTAAAAAAAGGATCATACACCATGATCATGTGGGGTTCACTCCAGGAATGCAAGGATTCTTCAAAATACACAAATCAATGAAGGTGATAAATGCTTTTTACAAATAGAAGGAAAAAAAGCATGTGATCATCTCCATAGATGCAGAGAAAGCTTTCGACAAAATTCAAAACCCATTTATGATAAAAACCCTCCAGAAAGTAGACATAAAGGGAACTTTCCCCAACATAATGAAGGCCATATATGACAAATGCACAGCCAACATTGTCCTCAATGGTGAAAAACTGAAACCATTTCCACTAAGATCAGGAACAAGATAAGGTTGCCCACTCTCAACATTCTTATTCAACATACTTTTGGAAGTTTTAGCCACAGCAATCAGAGAAGAAAAGGAAATAAAAGGAATCCAAATTGGAAAAGAAGATGTAAAGCTGTCACTGTTTGCAGATGACATGATACTATACACAGAGAATCCTAAAGATGCTACCA
This sequence comes from Aethalodelphis obliquidens, assembly GCF_003676395.1. Lineage (NCBI taxonomy): Eukaryota > Metazoa > Chordata > Mammalia > Artiodactyla > Delphinidae > Aethalodelphis > Aethalodelphis obliquidens. Next base: position 2,624,276 of record NW_020838052.1, on the reverse strand, counting down.
AAAAACTACTAGAGCTAATCATTGCATATTGTAAAGTAGCAGGATACAAAATTATTGCACAGAAATATCTGGCATTCTTATACACTAATGATGAAAAATCTGAAAGTGAAATTAAGAAAACACTCGCATTTACCATTGCAACAAAAGAATAAAATATCTAGGAATAAACCTACCTAAGGAGACAAAAGACCTCTATGCATAAAATTATAAAATACTGATGAAAGAAATTAAAGATGATACAAATAGATGGAGAGATATACCGTGTTCTTGGATTGGAAGAATCAACATTGAGAAAATGACTCCACTACCCAAAGCAATCTACAGATAAAATGCAATCCCTATCAAACTACCAGTGGTATTTTTCATAGTACTAGAACAAAAAATTTTGCAATTTGTATGGAAACACAAAAGACCCCGTATAGCCAAAGTAATCTTGAGAACGAAAAACGGAGCTGGAGGAATCAGACTCCCTGAGTTCAGACTATACTACGAAGCTTCAGTAATCAAGACAATATGGTACTGGCACGAAAACAGAAAGATAGATGAATGGAACAGAATAGAAAGCCCAGAGATAAACCCATGCACATATGGTCACCTTGTCTTTGATAAAGGAGGCAGGAATGTACAGTGGAGAAAGGACAGCCTCTTCAATAAATGATGCTGGGAAAACTTGAGAGGTACATATAAAAGTATGAGATTAGAAAGTCCCTAACACCATACACAAAAATAAGCTCAAAATGGATTAAAAACCTAAATATAAGGTCAGAAACTTTCAATTTCTTAGAGGAAATTATAGTCAGAACACTCTATGACATAAATCACAGCAAGATCCTTTTTGACCCATCTTGTAGAGAAATGGAAATAAAAACAAAAGTAAACAAATGGGACCTAATGAAACTTCAAAGCTGTTAGACAGCAAAGGAAACCATAAACAAGACCAAATACAACCCTCAGAATGGGAGAAAATATTTGCAAATGAAGCAACTGACAAAGGATTAATCTCCAAAATTTATAAGCTGCTCATGCAGCTCAAAAACAAAAAAACAAACAACCCAATCCAAATGTGGGCAGAAGACCTAAATAGACATTTTTCCAAAGAAGATATACAGACTGCCAACAAACATATGAAAGAATGCTCAGCATCATTAATCATTAGAGAAATGCAAATCAAAACTACAATGAGATATCATCTCACAGCAGTCAGAATGGCCATCATCAAAAAATCTAGAAACAATAAATGCTGGTGAGGTTGTTGAGAAAAGGGAACGCTCTTGCACTGTTGGTGGGAATCTGAATTGGTACAGCCACTATGGAGAACAGTATGGAGGTTCCTTAAAAAACTACAAATAGAACTACTATATGATCCAGCAATCCCACTTTGGGCATATATCCTGAAAAAACCATAATTCAAAAAGTGTCATGAACTAAAATGTTCATTGCAGCTCTATTTACAATAGCCCGGAGATGGAAACAACCTAAGTGTCCATCATCAGATGAATGGATAAAGAAGATGTGGCACATATATACAATGGAATATTACTCAGACATAAAAAGAAATGAAATCGAGCTATTTGTAATGAGGTGGATAGACCTAGAGTCTGCCATTCAGAGTGAAGTAAGTCAGAAAGAAGAAGACAAATGCTGTATGCTAACACATATATATGGAATTTAAGAAAAATACGTCGTGAAGAGCCTAGGGGTAAGACAGGACTAAAGACACAGACCTACTAGAGAATGGACTTGAGGATATGGGGAAGGGGTAGTGTAAGCTGGGACAAAGTCAGAGAGTGGCATGTACATATATACACTACCAAGTGTAAAACAGATAACTAGTGGGAAATAGCCGCATAACACAAGGAGATCAGCTTGGTGCTTTGTGACCACCTAGTGGGGAGGGATAGGGAGGGTGGGAGGGAGGGAGACACAAGAGGGAAGAGATATGGGAACATATGTATATGTATGACTGATTCACTTTGTTATAAAGTAGAAACTAACACACCATTGTAAAGCAATTATACTCCAATAAAGTTGTTAAAAATATTTATGCACCAAATATAGGAGCACCTCAATACATAAGGCAAATACTAACAGCCATAAAAGGGTAAATTGATAGTAGCACAATTATAGTAGGGGACTTTCACAACCTTCTTTCACCAATGGACACATTATCCAAATTGAAAATAAATAAGGAAACACAAGCTTTATTTTTTTAATTTATTTTTTTATATTAGTTTTTTTAACTTTTGAATTTCGTTTGACTTATTTTTATATACAGCAGGTTCTTATTAGTCATCAATTTTATACACATCAATGTATACATGTCAATCCCAATTGCACAATTCAGTGTAGCACCATCCCCTCCCCCTAGTGGCTTTCACCCCTTGGTGTCCATACGTTTGTTCGCTACATCTGTGTCTCAATTTCTGCCCTGCAAAACGGTTCATCTGTACCATTTTTCTAGGTTCCACATATATGCGTTAATAGACGATATTTGTCTTTCTCTTTCTGATTTACTTCACTCTGTATGACAGTCTCCAGATTCATCCACGTCTTAGCAAATGACTCAATTTCGTTCATTTTTATGGCTGAGAAATATTCTATTGTATATATGTACCACTACTTCTTTATCCATTCATCTGTCGATGGGCATTTAGGTTGCTTCCATGACCTGGCTATTGTAAATAGTGCTGCAATGAACATTGGGGTGCATGTGTCTTTTTGAATTATGGTTTTTGCTGGGTATATGCCCAGTAGTGGGATTGCTGGATTATATGTAACTCTATTTTTAGTTTTTTAGGGAACCTCCATACTGTTCTCCATAGTGGCTGTATCAATATACATTCCCACAAACAGTGCAAGAGGGTTTCCTTTTCTCCACACGCTCTCAAGCATTTGTTGTTTGTATATTTTCTGATGATGTCCATTATAACTGGTGTGAGGTGATACCTCACTGAAGTATTGATTTGCATTTCTCTAATAATTAGTGATGTTGAGCAGTTTTGATGTGCTTTTTGGCCATCTTTATGTCTTCTTTGGAGAAATGTCTATTTAGGTCTTCTGCCCATTTTTGGATTGGGTTGTTTGTTTCTTTAAAATTGAGCTGCATGAGCTGTTTCTATATTTTGGACATTAATCATTTGTCCGTTGGTTCATTTGCAAATATTTTCTCCCATTCTGAGGGCTGTCTTTTAGTCTTCTTTATGGTTTCCATTGCTGTGCAAAAGATATGAAGTTTTATTAGATCTCATATGTTTATTTTTGCTTTTACTTCCATTACTATAGTAGGTGGATCAAAATAGATCTTGCTGTGATTTATGTCAAAGAGTGTTCTTCCTATGTTTTCACCTAAGAGATTTTTTGTTGCTGTTTCTGCTGTATAACAAAGTGAATCAGTTATACATATACATATGTTCCCATATCTCTTCCGTCTTGTGTCAGCCTCCCTCCCACCCTCCCTATCCGACTCCTCCAGGCGGTCACAAAGCACCGAGCTGATCTCCCTGTGCTATGCAGCTGCTTCCCACTAGCTATCTATTTTACATTTCGTAGTGTATATATGTCCATACCTCTCCCTCACTTTGTCACAGCTTACCCTTCCCACTCCCCATAACCTCACGTCCATTCTCTTGTAGGTTTGTGTCTTTTTTCCCATTATCCCTACGTTCTTCATGACCCTATTTTTTCTTAGATTCCATATATATGTGTTAGCATTCAGTATTTGTCTTCCTCTTTCTGACTTACTTCACTCTCTATGACAGACTCTAGGTCCGTCCACCTCACTACAAATAACTCAATTTCGTATCTTTTTATGGCTGAGTAATATTCCATTGTATATATGTGCCACATCTTCTTTATCCATTCATCTTGTGATGGACACTTAGGTTGCTTCCAACACCTGGCTATTGTAAATAGAGCTGCAATGAACATTTTAGTACATGACTCTTTTTGAATTACGTATTTCTCAGGGTATATGCCAGGTAGTGGGATTGCTGTGTGGTATGGTAGTTCTATTTGTAGTTTTTTAAGAACCGCCATACTGTTCACCATAGTGGCTGTTACATTCCCACCAACAGTGCCTGAGTGTTCCATTTTATCCCCACCCTCCCCAGCATTTATTGTTTCTAGATTTTTGATGATGGCCATTCTGACTGGTGTGAGATGATATCTCATTGTAGTGTTTTTTTTTTTTTTTTTGCAGTATGAGGGCTTCTCACAGTTGTGGCCTCTCACGTTGCAGACCACAGGCTCCGGACACGCAGGATCAGTGGCCATGGCTCAGAGGCACAAGCGCTCTGCGGTGTGTGGGATCATCCTGGACCGGGGCACCAACCCGTGTCCCCTGCATTGGCAGGCGGACTCTCAAAGACTGTGCCACCAGGGAAGACCCTCATTGTAGTTTTGATTTGCATTTCTCTAATGATTAATGATGTTGATCATTCATTCATGTATTTGTTGACAATCTGTATATTTTCTTTGGAGAAATGTCTATTTAGGTCTTCTGCCCATTTTTGGATTGGGTTGTTTGTTTTTTGTTATTGAGCTGCATGAGCTGCTTATAAATTTTGGAGATTAATCCTTTCTCAGTTGCTTCATTTGCAAATATTCTATCACGTTCTGAGGGTTGTATTTTGGTCTTGTTTATGTTTCCTTTGCTGACCAAAGGCTTTTAAGTTTCATTAGGTCCCATTTTTTTTGTTTGTTTTTATTTCCATTTCTCTAGGATGTGGGACAAAAAAGATCTTGCTGTGATTTATGTCATAGAGTGTTCTGCCTATGTTTTCCTCTAGGACGTTGATAGTTTCTATCCTTACATTTAGGTCTTTAGTCCATTTTGAGCTTAATTTGTGGATGGTCTTAGGGAGTGTTCTAATCTCATACTTTTACATATAGCTGTCCAGTTTTCACAGCACCATTTACTGAAGAGGCTGTCCTTTCTCCACTGTACATTCCTGCCCTCTTTATCAAAGATAAGGTGACCATATGTGCGTTGGTGTATATCTGGCATTTGTATCCTGTTCCACTGATCTATATTTGTGTTTTTTGTGCCAGTACTGTACTGTCTTGATTACTGTAGCTTTGTAGTATAGTCTGAAGTCAGGGAGCCTGATTCCTCCAGCTCTGCTTTTTGTTCTCAAGATTGCTTTGGCTATTTGGGTTCTTTTTTGTTTCCATACACATTGTGAAATTTTTTGCTCTAGTTTTGTGAAAAACGTCAGTAGTAGTTTGAAAGGGATTGCATTGAATCTGTAGATTGCTTTGGGTAGTAGAGTCATTTTCACAATGTTGATTCTTCCAATCCAAGAACATGGTATATCTCAACATCTATTTGTATCATGTTTCGTTTTTTCATCAATGTCTTATAATTTTCTGCAAAAACGTCTTTTGTCTCCTTAGGTAGGTTTATTCCTAAATACTTTATTCTTTTTGTTGCAATCGTAAATGGGAGAGTTTTCTTGATTTCATTTTCAGATTTTTCATCAGTGTATAGGAATGCCAGAGATTTCTGTGCATTAATTTTGTATCCTGCTACATTACCAAATGCATTCATTAGCTCAGGTAGTTTTCTGGTAGCATCTTTAGGAATCTCTATGTATAGTATCATGTCATCTGCAAACAGTGACAGTTTTACTTCTTCTTTTACGATTTGGATTCCTTTTATTTCCTTTTATTCTCTGATTGCTGATGCTAATGCTTCCAAGACTATGTTGAATAAGATTGTTGAGAGTGGGCAACCTTTTCTTTTTCCTGATCTTAGTGGAAATACTTCCAGTGTTTCACCATTGAAGATGATGTTGGCTGTGGGTTTGTCATATATGGCCTTTACTATGCTGAGAAAAGTTCCCTCTATGCCTAATTTCTGCAGGGTTTTTATCATCAATAGTTGTTGAATTTTGTCGAAAGCTTTCGCTGCATCTATTGAGATGATCATATGGTTTTTCTCCTTCAATTTGTTAATATGGTGTATCACGTTGATTGATTTGCATATATTGAAGAATTCTTGTATTCCTGAAGTAAACCCCACTTGATCATGGTGTATGATCCTTTTAATGTGCTGTTGAACCCTGTTTTCTAGTATTTTGTTGAGGATTTTTGCATCTCTGTTCATCAGTGATATTGGCCTGTAGATTTCTTTCTTTGTGATATCCTTGCCTGGTTTTGGTATCAGGGTGATGGTGGGTTCGTAGAATGAATTTGGGAGTGTTCTTCCCTCTGCTATATTTTGGAAGAGTTTGAGACGGATAAGTGTGAGCTCTTCTCTAAATGTCTTATAGAATTCGCCTGTGAAGCAATCTGGTCCTGGTCTTTTGTTTCCTGGAAGATTTTTAATCACAGCTTAAACTTCAGCACTTGTGCTTGGTCTGCTCATTTCTTCCTGGTTTAATCTTGGCACGCTGTGCATTTCTAGGAAGTTTTCCATTTCTTCCAGGTTGCCCATTTTATTGGCATAGGGTTGGTTGTAGTAATCTCTCATGAACTTTTGTATTTCTGCAGTTTCAGTTGTTACTTCTCCTTTTTCATTTCTAAGTCTATTGATTTGAGTCTTCTCCCTATTATCTTGGTGAGTCTGGTTAATGGTTTATCACTTTAGTTTATCTTCTTAAAGAACCAGCTTTTAGTTTTATTGATCGTTGCTGTCGTTTTCTTCATTTGTTTTTCATTTATTTCTGATCTAATCTTTATGATTTCTTTCCTGCTGCGAACTTTGGGTTTTTTTTTTTTCTTCTTTCTCTAACTGCTTTATGTGCAAGGTTAGTTTGTTTATTCGAGATGTTTCCTGTTTCTTCAGGTAGGATGTTAGTGGTATAAACTTCCCTCTTAGAACTGCTTTTGCTGCATCCCATAGGTTTTAGGTCGTTGTGTCTCCATTTTTATTTTTTTCTAGGTATGTTTTGATATCCTCTTTGATTTCTTCAGTGATCAGTTCGTTATGAAGTAGTGTATTGTTTAGCCTCCATGTGTTTGTATTTTTTACAGACCTTTTACTTTAATTGATATCTAGTCTCATAGCGTTTTGGTCGGAAAAGATACTTGATACAATTTTAATTTTGTTAAATTTACCAAGGCTTGATTTGCGACCCAAGATATGATCTATGCTGGAGAATATTCCATGAGCTCTAGAGAAAAATGTGTATTCTGTTGTTTTTGGATGGAGTGTCCTATAAATATCAATTAAGTCCATCTTGTTTAATGTATCATTTAAAGGTTGTGTTTCCTTATTTATTTTCATTTTGGATGATCTGTCCATGGGTGAAAGTGGGGTGTTAAAGTCCCCTACTATGAATGTGTTACTGTCGATTTCCCCTTGATGGCTGTTAGTATTTGACTTATGTATTGAGGTGCTCTTATTTTGGGTGCATAAATATTTACAATTGTTATATCTTCTTCTTGGATCAATCCCTTAATCATAATATAGTGTCCTTCTTTGTCTCTTGTAATTGTCTTTATATTAAAGACTATTTTGGCTCTTATGAGAATTGCTACTCCAGCTTTCTTTTGGTTTCCATTTGCATGGAATATCTTTTTCCATCCCCTCACTTTCAGTCTGTATGTGTCTCTAGGTCTGAAGTGGGTCTCTTGTAGACAGCATATATATGGTTCTTGTTTTTGTATCCATTTAGCCAGTCTGTGTCTTTTGCTGAGAGCATTTAGTCCATTTACATTTAAGGTAATTATCAATATGTATGTTCCTATTCCCATTTTCTTGTTTTGGGTTTGTTATTGTAGGTCCTTCATTTTTCTTGTCTTTCTTGCCTACAGTAGTTCCTTTAGCATTTGTTGTAAAGCTGGTATTGTGGTGCTGACCTCTCTAAGCTTTTGCTTGCCTGTAAAGTTTTTAATTTCTCCATCAAATCTGAATGAGATCCTTGCTGGGTAGAGTAATTGTGGTTGTAGCTTTCTCTCTTTCATCACTTTAAGTATGTCCTGCCAGTCCCTTCTGGCTTGCAGAGTTTGTGCTGAGAGATCATCTGTTAACCTTATGGGGATTCCCTTGTGTGTTATTTGTTGTTTTCCCTTGTTACTTTTGATATATTTTCCTTGTATTTAATTTTTGACAGTTTGATTAATATGTGTCTTGGCGTGTTTCTCCTTGAATTTATCCTGTATGGGACTCTCTGTGCTTCCTGGACTTGATTATTTCCTTTCCCATATTAGGGATGTTTTCAACTCTAATCATTTCAAACATTTTCTCAGGCCCTTTGTTTTCCTCTTCTTCTGGAACTGCTATAATTAGAATGTTCGTGTATTTAATGTTGTCCCAGCTGTCTCTGAGACTGTCCTCAGTTCTTTTCTTTCTTTTTTCTTTATTCTTCTCTGCAGTATTTATTACCACTATTTTATCTCTCAGGTCACTTATCCGTTCTTCTGCCTCAGTTATTCTGCTATTGATCCATCTAGATTATTATTAATTTCATTTAATTTCATTTCATCATTGCTTGTTTCTTCTTTAGTTCTTCTAGGTCCTTGTTAAATGTTTCTGGCATTTTCTCTATTCTTTTTCCAAGATATTGTACCATCTTTACTATCATTATTCTGAATTCTTTTTCAGGTAGAATGCCTATTTCCTCTTCATTTGTTAGGTCTGGTGGGTTTTTATCTTGCTCCTTCATCTACGGTTTGTTTTTCTGTCTTCTCATTTTGCTTATCTTACTGTGTTTGGGGTCTCGTTTTTGCAGGCTACAGGTTCGTAATTCCCGTTGTTTTTTGTGTCTGTCCCCAGTGACTAAAGTTGGTTCAGTGGGTTGTGTAGGCTTCTTGGTGCAGGGGACTAGTGCCTGTGTTCTGGTGTTTGAGGCTTGATCTTGTCTTTCTGTTGTGCAGGTCCACGTCTGTTGGTGTGTTTTGGGGTGTCTGCGGACTTATTATGATTTTAGGCAGTCTCCCTGCTAATGGGTTTTGTGGTGTTTCTGTCTTTCTAGTTGTTTAGCCTAGGGTGTCCAGCACTTTAGCTTGCTTGTCATTGAGTGAAGCTGGGTGCTCGTTTTGAGATGGAGATCTCTGGGAGATTTTCACCCTTTGATATTATGTGGAGCTGGAAGGTCGCTTGTGGAGCAGTGTCCTGAAGTTAGCTCTTCCATCTCAGAGGCACAACACTGACTCCTGGGTGCAGCACTAAAAGTCTTTCTTCCACAGAGCTCAATATAAAAGGGAGAACAAGTGGAATGAAAGAATTAGTAGAAGTAGAAAGAAAGAAAGAAAGAGTAAGAAAGAAGGAAGGAAGGAAGGAGAGAAGGAAGGAGGGAAAGAAGGAAAGAAAGAAAGAAAGAAGATAAAATTAAATAAAGTATGATAAAATAAAATAAGGTTATTAAAATAAAAAATAATTATTAAGAAAAAAATTTTTAAAAAACCGGATGGATAGAACCCTAGGACAAATGGTGAAAGCAAAGCTATACAGACAAAATCTCACACAGAAGTATACACATACACACTCACAAAAAGAGGAAAAGGGGAAAAAATCATAAATCTTGCTCTCAACATCCACCTCCTCAATTTGCGATGATTCGTTGTCTATTCATGTATTCCACAGATGAAGGGTACGTCAAGTTGATTGTAGTGCTTTAATCCGCTGCTTCTGAGGCTGCTGGGAGAGATTTCCCTTTCTCTGCTTTGTTCGCACAGTCTCGGGGCTCAGCTTTGTATTTGGCCCTGCCTCTGCCTGTAGGTCGCCAGAGGGCATCTGTTCTTCGCTCAGACAGGATGCAGTTAAAGGAGCAGCTGCTTTGGGCTCGGGCTTCAGTCGGAGGGAGCGCCGGGAGAGGACTGGGGTTGGCGGCATGAACACAGCCTGCAGGGGGTTAGTGCACAACGGCTAGCTGGGAGGGAATCTGGGGAAAAGTCTGGACCTGCCGAAGAGGCAAGAGACTTTTTCTTGCCTCTTTGTTTCCTGGTGTGCGAGGACAGGGGATTAAGAGTGCTGCCTAAAGGAGCTCCAGAGATGGGCGCGAGCCGCGGCTAACAGCGTGGACCCCAGAGATGGGCAGGAGACGCTAAGGCTGCTGCTGCCACCACCAAGAAACCTGTGTGTGAGCACAGGTCACTATCCACACCTCCTTTCCGTGGATCCTTGCTGCCCGCCACTGCCAGGGTCCCAGGATCCAGAGACAACTTCCACGGGAGAATGCAGGGATTGCCTAAGGCTGGTGCAATGTCCTGCTGGCCTCTGCCACTGCAGGCTCATCCCGCATCTGCACCCCTCCCTCCCCCCGACCTCAGTGAGCCTAGCCCATTTTTGTTGGACAATAGTCTGGAATGACCAGTGTTCATTTGGTTCCAGTTGTTAAACATTTTCAATATGACTCCTGATCATGTACATAAATAACATATTCACTGAAGACATATAATTTAATTATTTAAGCCTATTTTGGAAATGTTCTCTTTTTTTGAAAAGAAAAAAAAAAGCAATGCTCCTTACATTCCTGTTGAATTGATGCTAACTTCTTCTTTTCCCCACTTCACCCCAACATGCACACACACACAGAAAAATGGATGACTCAGGCTGAGTAGGAGAGAGTTCAAGTGAATAAAGATGTGAAAGAGAGGGCTTTCCTGGTGGCGCAGTGGTTGAGAGTCCGCCTGCCGATGCAGGGGACACGGGTTCGTGCCCCGGTCTGGGAAGATCCCACATGCCGTGGAGCAGCTGGGCCCGTGAGCCACGGCCGTTGAGCCTGCGAGTCTGGAGCCTGTGCTCCACAATGGGAGAGTCACAACAGTGAGAGGCCCGCGTACCGCAAAAAAAAAAAAAAAAGAAAGAAAAAAAAAAGATGTGAAAGAGAAACCATAATAGACATAATGTTCCTATCAACACGCTTTATTTATTTATTTATTAATGGCCACACTGTATAATTTGAGGGATCTTAGTTCCCTGACCAGGGATTGAACCCATGCCCTCGTCAGTGAATGTGCAGAGTCTTACCCATTGGACCATCAGGGAATTCCCAACAACCATTCGTAAATCCTACTTCCATCCCTGACTCTAAGAAAATATAATCTTTATTGAGATAGCTTCTCTTGGGAATTTGAATGAAATCGATAATTTGAACAGATAATTTCTCGTGTTGAAACTGAATCTGTAATAAGAAAACTCCAAAAGTAAGTCCAGAATCAAACATCTTTACAGGGAAATTCTACAAAACATTGAAAAAAGAGGTAATACCTAGGCTGCTGAAACTATTCCCAAAACATTGAAGAAAAGGGAACAGGCTGAAACTCATTCTACAAGGCAAACAGTACCTTGATACATAAAAACAAAGACACTGCAAAGAAAGAGAGAAAAATACAGGCCAATACAAGATTCAACAAACTTAAGACTATAGTTTATTTCAAATATCTTTTCTGACCACAGTGGCATGAAACAGGAAATCAACCACAGAAGGAGAAATGAGAAAAGTCCTATTACATGGAGACTACAGAGCATGGTCCTAAAAAACCAAACGGTTAACAATGAAATCAAAGAGGAAATTAAAAAATATCTTCAGACAAATGACAATGAAAACACAACCATACACAAGCAATGGTATGCAGCAAAAGCATTTCTTAGAGGGAACGTCATAGTGATACAGGCCTTCCTCAGAAAACAAGAAAAATCTTATATAAACAACCTAACCTACCACCTAAAAGTATTAGAAAAAGAAGAACAAACAAAACCTAAATTCAGCAGAAGGAAGGAAATAGTAAAGGTCAGAGGGGAAATAAATAAAATAGAGATTAATAAACAAGAGAAAAATCAATAAAACCGAGAGCTGGTTCTTTGAAAGGGTAAACAAAATTGAGACACTTTTCACTGGGCTCACCAAGGAGAAAAGAGGACCCAAATAAACAAAATAAGAAACGAAAGAGGAGAAATAACAACCAATACTGCAGAAATACAAAAACCCATAAGAGAAAACTGTGAACAATTATTTGCCAACAAATTGTACAACCTAGAAGAAATGCACAAGTTTCTAGAAACATACAGCCCGTGAAAACTGAATCAAGAAGAAATAATTTGGACAGACAGATCACTAGAAGTGAAAGATAATCTATAAAACAAAAACCAACAAAAACAAATAAAAAACCTCCCAGCAAACAGAAGTCCTATCCTTCCCAAACTCTTCCAAAAGATTGAGGAGGACGGAACACTTCCAATGTCATTCTGTGAATCCACCACCACCCTGATACCAAACACAGACAAAGATACTACAAGAAAAGAAAATTACAGGCCAAGATCTTTGATGAATATACATGCAAAAATTCTCAACAAAATTCTAGCAAATTGTATCTAACAACACATAAAAAAGATTATACACCATGATTAAGTTGAATTCGTCCCAGGGTCACAAGGATGGTTCAACATACACAAACCAATAAATGTGACCCACCACATCAACAAAAGAAAAGACAAAAACCATATGATCATCTCAATAGATGCAGAAAAACATTCGATAAAATTCAACATCAATTCATGTTAAAAAATACTCTTACCAAAGTGGGTATAGAGGGAACATATCTCAACATAATAAAAGCTATTTATGACAAATGCACAGCCAACATTATACTCAACAGTGAAAAGCTGAAAGCCTTCCCACTAAACTCTGGAACAAGGCAAGGATGCCCACTCTCACAACTTTTATTCAACATAATTTTGGAAGTCCTAGTCACAGTGATCAGACAAGAAAAAGAAATAAATTTATCCAAATTGGAAGGGAAGATGTAAAATTGTCATTATATGCAGATGACATGATATAGAAAATATTAAAGACTCCACATATAAACTACTAGAACTGATCAATGAATTTAGCAGAGTAGAAAGACACAAGATTAACATACAGAAATTGGTTGCATTTCTTTACACTAAAAATGAAATATCAGAAAGGAAAAGTAAGAAAACAATCCCTTTTAAAATTGCATCAAAAAGAATAAAATACTTAGGAATAAACCTGACCAAGGAGGTGAAAGACTTATACACTGAAAACTATAAAACAATGATAAAGGGAATTGAAGATGATTCAAAGAAATGGAAAGATATACCATGCTCTTGGATTGGAAGAACTAACGTTGTTAACGTGGCCATACCACCCAAAGCAATCTACAAATTTGATGTGAACCCTATCAAATTAACTATGGCATTTTTCACAGAAGTAGAACAAATAATCAAAATTTATATGGAACCATAAAAGACCCAGAATTGCCAAATTAATCCTGAGAAAAAGAACAAAGCTGGAGACATAACCTTCCCAGACTTCATACAATACTGCAAAGCTACATTAATCAAACCAGCTTGGTATGGGCACAAGAAACAGATATATGGATCAAAAGAACAGAATAGAGAGTCCAGAAATAAACCGACACACTTACAGTGAAATAATCTTTGACAAAGGAACCAAGAAAATACAATGGAGAAAAGACAGTCTCTTCAGCAAGTCCTGTTGAGAAAGCTGGACAGCCGCATGTAAATCAATGAAGTTAGAACACACCCTCACACCATACATAAAAAATAAACTCAAAATGGCTTAAAGACTTAAATGTAAGACATGACACCATAAAACTCCTAGGAGAGAACTTAGGCAAAGATTATCTGACATAAATAATACCAATGTTCCCTTAGGTCAGTCTCCCAAGACAATAGAAATAAACACAAAAATAAACAATGTGACCTAATCAAACTTACAAACTATTGCACAGCAAAGGAAAACATAAACAAAAAGAAAAGACAACCTATGGACTGGGAGGAAATATTTGCAAGTGATGCAATCGACAAGGTCTTAATTTCCAAAATATTCAAACAGCTCATACAACTCAATAACAAAAATACCCCACACAATCCAATCAAAAAGTGGGCAGAAGACCTATGTAAACATTTCTCCAAAGAAGACATACAGATGGCCAATAGGCACATGGAAAGATGCTGCTCAGAGCTCTCACCCTTGTGGGAGAACTTCTGCGATATAATTATTCTCCAATTTGTGGGTCACCCACCCAGGTTGTATGGGATTTGATTATATGAGAAGTGCTCCCCTCCTACTGTCCCACTGTCCCTTATTTGTCTTTGGATGTAGAATATTTTTTCTTGGTAGATTCCAGTCGATTTTATCAATGGTTGTTCAGCAGTTAGTTGTGATTTTGGTGTACTCATGAGAGGAGGTGAGCTCAGGCCCTTTCATTCCACCATCTTATCCAATACCCTCGCCAATATTTTATAATAACTTCATTAGGATATAATCTATAAAAATATAAAATTAGTACATTGTACACCTGAAACTTATATAATGTTGTAAGTCAACTATACTTTAATTTTAAAATATGTTAGTTTCACTTTTCTTTTTTATAAAAAAATATTTCTTCTCTGATTTTTAAATTCCTTCCTTCTACTAACTTTGCTCTTTTCTTACTTTCCTTTTTCCAGCTTTGTTTAGTTATAGTTGACACATAACACTGTGCTAAAATTGTATAACATGTTAATTTGAAACATTTATATGTTGTACAATTATTACCACTATAGCATTAGCTACCACTTCCACCACATCACATATTTGCCTTTTTTGTATGTGTGCTGAGAACTTATAATATCTAAATTCTTACAAAATTCAATATATGATATAGTATACTAGCTATAACCAACCGTGCTGTACATTAGATCCCCAAACGTGTTGATCTTATAACTGGACATTTGTATTCTTTATCCAATATTTCCAATTTCCTCCAGCCTCAAGCTTCTGGTAACCATCACTTTATTCTGTTTCTCTGACTTTCACTTTATTGGATTTCACATATAAGTGATATCATACATTATTTGTGTTTCTCTGTCTCACTTATTGCATAATGCCCTCAAGATTCATCAAATTTGTAATAGATGACAGGATTTCCTTTTTTCATATATGCATATGAGAGATCCATTTGTGGATTGGGCTGTTTGTTTTTTTGATATTGAGCTGCATGAGCTGCATTTACATTCTGGAGATTAATCCTTTGTCAATTGCTTCATGTGCAAATATTTTCTCCATGCTGAGGTTTGTCTTGTTTATGTTTTCCTTTGCTATGCAAAAGCTTTTAAGTTTCATTAGGTGCCAATTTTTTATTTTTGTCTTTATTTCCATTTTTTAGGTGGTGGGTCAAAAAGGATCTTGCTGTGATTTATGTCATAGAGTATTTTTTTTGACATCTTTATTGGAGTATAATTGCTTTACAATGGTGTGTTAGTTTCTGCTTTATAACAAAGTGAATCAGTTATACATATACATATGTCCCCATATCTCTTCCCTCTTGCATCTCCCTCCCTCTGATCCCCCATATCCCACCCCTCTAGGTGGTCAAAAAGCACAGAGATGATCTCCCTGTGCTATACGGCTGCTTCCCACTAGCTATCTATTTAACATTTGGTAGTGTATATATGTCCATGTCACTCTCTCACTTTGTCAAAGCTTACCCTTCCCCCTCTCCATATCCTCAAGTTCATTTTCTAGTAGGACTGTATCTTTATTCCTGTTTTAACCCTAGGTTCTTCATGACATGTGTTTTCTTAAATTGCATATATATGTGTTAGCATACAGTACTTCCCTTTCTCTTTGTGACTTACTTCACTCCGTATGAAAGACTCTAGGTCCATCCACCTCATACAAATAGATCAATTTCGTTTCTTTATATGGCTGAGTAATATTCCATTGTATATATGTGCCACATCTTCTTTATCCATTCATCCGATGATGGACACTTAGGTTGTTTCCATCTTCTGGCTACTGTAAATAGAGCTGGAATGAACATTTTGGTACATGACTCTTTTTGAATTATGGTTTTCTCAGGGTATATGCCCAGTAGTGGGATTACTGGGTCATATAGTAGTTCTTTTTGTAGTTTTTAAAGGAACCTCCATACTGTTTTCCATAGTGGCTGTACCAATTAAGAATCCCACCAGTACTGCAAGAGTGCTCCCTTTTCTCCACACCCTCTCCAGCATTTAGTGTTTGTAGATTTTTTGATGATGGCCATTCTGACTGGTGTGAGATGATATCTCATTGTAGTTTTGATTTGCATTTCTCTACTGATTAATGAGGTTTAACATTCTTTCATGTGTTTGTTGGCTACCTGTATATCTTCTTTGGAAAAGTGTCAATTTAGGTTTTCTGCCCATTTTTGGATTGGGTTGTTAGTTTTTTTTGTTATTGAGCTGCATGAATTGCTTGTAAATTTTGGAGATTAATCCTTTGTCAGTTGCTTCATTTGCAAATGTTTTCTTCCATTCTGAGGGATGTCTTTTTGTCTTTTTTGCTGTGCAAAAGCTTTGAAGTTTTATTACATCCCATTTGTTTATTTTTGTTTTTATGTCCATTTCTCTAGGAGGTGGGTCAAAAAGGATCTTGCTGTGATTTATGTCATAGAGTATTCTGCCTATGTTTTCCTCTAAGAGTTTGACATTTTCTGGCCTTATTACAGGTCCTTAATCCATTTTGAGTTTATTTTTGTGTAGGGTGTTAGGGAGTGTTCTAATTTGATACTTTTACATGTACCTGCCCAATTTTCCCAACAGCACTTATTGAGGAGGCTGTTCTTTCTCCACTGTATATTCATGCTTCCTTTATCAAAGATAAGGTGACCATATGTTCATGGGTATATCTCTGGGCTTTCTATTCTGTTCCATTCATCTATATTTTTGTTTTTGTGCCAGTACCATACTGCCTTGATTACTGTAGCTTTGTAGTATAGTCTGAAGTCAGGGAGCCTGATTCCTCCAGCTCCGTTTTTCCATCTCAAGATTGCATTGGCTATTCGGGGTCTTTTGTGTTTCCATACAAATTGTGAATTTTATTTTCTAGTTCTGTGAAAAATGCCAGTGGTAGTTTGACAGGGATTGCATTGAATCTGTAGATTGCTTTGGGTAGTAGAATCATTTTCATAATGTTGACCTTCCAATCCAAGAACATTGTATATCTCTCCATCTATTTGTCTCATCTTTAATTTCTTTCATCAGTGTCTTATAATTTTCTGCCTACAATTCTTTTGTCTCCTTAGATAGGTTTATTCCTAGACATTTTATTCTTTTTGTTGCAAGGTAAATGGGAGTGTTTTTTTGATTTCACTTTCAGATTTTTCATCATTAGTGTATAGGAATGCCAGAGATTTCTGTGCTTTTATTTTGTATCCTGCTACTTTACAAATTCATTGATTAGATCTAGTAGCTTTCTGCTAGCATCTTTAGGATTCTCTATGTATAATATCATGTCATCAGCAAACAGTGACAGCTTTACTTCTTCTTTTCTGATTTGGATTCCTTTTATTTCCTGTTCTTCTCTGATGGCTAGGGCTAAAACTTCCACAACTATGTTGAATAAGAGTGGTGAGAGTGGGCAACCTTGTTGTGTTCCTGATCTTAGTGGACATGGTTTCAGTTTTTCACCATTGAGGATGATGTTGGCTGTGTGTTTGTCATATATGGCCTTTATTATTATATTGTGGAATGTTTCCTCTATGCCTACTTTCTGGAGGGTTTTTTTTTTAAATCATAAATGGGTGTTGAATTTTGTCAAAAGCTTTCTCTGCATCTATTGAGATGACCATATGGTTTTTCTCCTTCAATTTGTTAATATGGTGTATCACTTTGATTGATTGGTGTATATTGAAGAATCCTTGCATTCCTGGAATAAACCCACTTGATCATGGTGTATAA
This sequence comes from Aethalodelphis obliquidens, assembly GCF_003676395.1. Classification (NCBI taxonomy): domain Eukaryota; kingdom Metazoa; phylum Chordata; class Mammalia; order Artiodactyla; family Delphinidae; genus Aethalodelphis; species Aethalodelphis obliquidens. The sequence continues at coordinate 2,606,638 of NW_020838052.1, read as the reverse complement.
TCCTTTAAATGTGTGGTTGGATTCTGTTTGCTAGTATTTTATTGAGGATTTTTGCATCTATGTTCATCAGTGATATTGGCTTGTAGTTTTCTTTCTTTGTGACATCCTTCTCTGGTTTTGGTCAGGATGATGGTGTCCTCGTAGAATAAATTTGGGAGTGTTCTTCCCTCTGCTATATTTTGGAAGAGTTTGAGAAGGATAGGTGTTAGCTCTTCTCTAAATGTTTGATAGAATTCGCCTGTGAAGCCATCTGGTCCTGGGCTTTTGTTTGTTGGAAGATTTTTAATCAGAGTTTCAATTTCATTTCTTGTGATTGGTCTGTTCATATTTTCTGTTTCTTCCTGATTCAATATTGGCAGGTTGTGCATTTCTAAGTATTTGTCCATTTCTTCCAGGTTGTCCACTTTATTGGCATAGAGTTGCTTGTAGTAATCTCTCATGATCTTTTGTATTTCTGCAGTGTCAGTTGTTACTTCTCCTTATTCATTTCTAATTCTATTGATTTGAGTCTTCTCCCTTTTTTTCCCTGATGTGTATGGCTAATGGTTTATGAATTTTGTTTATCTTTTCAAAGAAACAGCTTTAAATTTGTTGATCTTTGCTATCATTTCCTTCATCTTTCTGATCTGATTTTTATGATTTCTTTCCTTCTGCGAACTTTGGGGTTTTTTTGTTCTTCATTGTCTAATTGCTTTAGGTGCAAGGTTAGGTTGTTTATTCGAAATGTTTCCTGTTTCTTATGGTAGGTTGTATTGCTATAAACTTCCCTGTTAGAACTGCTTTTGCTGCATCCCATAGGTTTGGGTCGTCATTTGTCCATTGTGATTTGTTCCTAGGTATTTTTTGATTTCCTCTTTGATTTCTTCAGTGATCACTTCGTTATTAAGGAGTGTATTGTTTAGGCTCCATGTGTTTGTATTTTTTACAGATCTTTTACTGTAATTGATATCTAGTCTCATAGCATTGTGGTTGGAAAAGATACTTGATACAATTTCAATTCTCTTAAATACCAAGGCTTGACTTGTGACCCAAGATGTGATCTATCGTGGAGAATGTTCCATGATCACTTGAGAAAAATGTGTATTCTGTTGTTTTTGGATGGAATATCCTATAAATATCAATTAAGTGCATCTTTTTTAATGTATCATTTAAAGCTTGTGTTTCCTTATTTATTATCATTTTGGATGATTTGTCCATTGGTGAAAGTGGGGTGTTAAAGTCCCCTACTATGAATGTGCTACTGTCGATTTCCCCTTTTATGGCTGTTAGCACTTGCCTTATGTATTGAGGGGCTCCTATGTTGGGTGCATAAATATTTACAATTGTTATATCTTCCTGGATCTATCCCTTGATGATTATGTAGTCTCCTTCTTTGTCTCTTCTAATACTCTTTATTTTAAAGTCTATTTTGTCTGATATGAATATTGCTACTCCAGCTTTCTTTTGACTTCCATTTGCATGGAATATCTTTTTCCATCCCCTCACTTTCAGTCTGTATATGTCTCTAGTTCTGAAGTGGGTCTCTTGTAGACAGCATATATATGGGTCTTGTTTTGTATCCATTCAGCCAGTCTGTGTCTTTTGGTGGGAGCATTTAGTCCATTTACACTGAAGGTAATGGTTGATATGTATGTTCCTCTTCCCATTTTCTTAATTGTTTTGAGTTTGTTATTATAGGTCTTTTCCTTCTCTTGTGTTTCTTGCCTAGGGAAGATCCTTTAGCATTTGTTGTAAAGCAGGTTTGGTGGTGCTGAACTCTCTCAGCTTTTGCTTGTCTGTAAAGTTTTTAATTTCTCCATCAAATCTGAATGAGATCCTTGCTGGGAAGAGTAATCTTGGTTGTAGGTTTTTCTTCTTCATCACTTAAATAAGCCCTGCCAGTCCCTTATGGCTTGCAGAGTTTGTGCTGAAACATTAGCTGTTAACCTTATGGAGATTTCCTTGTGTGTTATTTGTTGTTTTTCTGTTGCTGCTTTTAATATGTTTTCTTTGTATTTAACTTTTGACAGTTTTAATAATATGTGTCTTGGCATGTTTCTCCTTGGATTCATCCTGTATGGGACTCTCTGTGCTTCGTGGACTTGATTAGCTATTTCCTTTCCCATATTAGGGAAGTTTTCAACTATAATCTCTTCAAGTATTTTCTCAGTCCCTTTCTTTTTCTCTTCTTCTTCTGGAACACCTATAATTCGAACATTGTTGCATTTAATATTGTTCCAGAGGTCTCTGAGACAGTCCTCAGTTATTTTCATTCTTATTTCTTTATTCTTCTCTGCCATAGTTATTTCCATTATTTTATATTCCAGGTGACTTATCCATTCTTCTGCCTCAGTTATTCTGCTATTGATCCCTTCTAGAGTATTTTAAATTTCATATATTGTGTTGTTTATCATTGCTTGTTTCATCTTTAGTTCTTCTAGGTCCTTGTTAAATGTTTCTTGCATTTTCTCTATTCTATTTCCAAGATTTTGGTTCATCTTTAGTGCCATTATTCTGAATTCTTTTTCAGGTAGACTGCCTATTTCTTCTTCATTTGTTAGGTCTGGTAGGTTTTATCTTGCTCCTTCATCTGCTGTGTGTTTTTCCTTCTTCTCATTTTGCTTATCTTATTGTGTTTGGTGTTTCCTTTTTGAAGGCTGCAGGTTCACAATTCCCATTTTTTTCAGTGTCTGTCCCCAGTGTCTAAAGTTGGTTCAGTGGGTTGTGTAGCCTTCCTCCTGGAGGGGACTAGTGCCTGTGTTCTGGTGGAAGAGACTGGATCTTGTCTTTCTGGTGGGCCGGTCCATGTCTGGTGGTGTGGTTTGGTGTGTCTGTGGAGTTATTATGATTTTAGGCAGCCTCTCTGCTAATGGGTGAGGTTGTGTTCCTGTCTTGCTAGCTGTTTGGCATAGGGTGTCCAGCACTGTAGCTTGCTGGTCGTTGAGTGAAGCTGGGTGCTTGTGTTAGATGGATATCTCTAGGAGATTTTTGCCATTTGATGTTACGTGAAGCTGGGAGGTCTCTTGTGGACCAGTGTCCTGAAGTTGGCTGTCCCACCTCAAAGGCAGAGGTAGAGGCTGCAGCACCAAGAGCCTTTCATCTGCATGGCTCAGAATAAAAGGGAGAAAAAGTAGAAAGAAAGAAAGAGGATAAAGGAAAATAAAATAAAGTAAGGTAAAATAAAATTATTAAAATAAAAATAGAATTATTAAGAAAAATTTTTTTAAATTAAAAAAAATCGATGGACGGATACAACCGTAGGACAAATGGTTGAAAGCAAAGCTATACTGACATAATCTCACACAGAAGCATACACATACACACTCACAAAAAGAGGAAAATAGGAGAAAAATATTAAATATTGCTCTCAAATTTACCTCCTCAATTTGGGATGATTCTTTGTCTCTTCAGGTATTCCACAGATGCAGGGTACATCAAGGTGATTGTGGAGATTTAATGCAGTGCTCCTCAGACTGCTGGGAGAGATTTTCCTTTCTCTTCTTTGCACAGCTCCGGGGTTTCAGCTTTAGATTTTGCCCTTCCTCTGCATGTAGGTCACTGGAGGCCGTCTGTTCTTCTCGCAGACAGGACGGGGTTAAAGGAGCCGCTGATTCGGGGGCTCCGGCTCACTCAGGCTGGTGGGAGGGTAGGGTACGGAGTGCGGGGTGAGCCTGTGGAAGAAGAGACCAGCGTGACGTTGCAGCAGCCTGAGACGTGCTGTGCATTCTCCCAGGGAAGTTGTCTCTGGATCACGGGACCCTGGTAGTGGCGGGCTGCATAGGCTCCCCAGAAGAAAAGTGTGGAGAGTGACCTGTGCTCGCACACAGGTTTCTCGGTGGCAGCAGCAGCAGCCTTAGCATCTCATGCCCGTCTCTGGGGTCTGCACTGTTAGCTGCAGCTCATGACTGTCTCTGGAGCTCCTTTAAGCAGCGCTCTTAATCCCCTCTCCTCATGCACCGGGAAACAAAGAGGGAATAAAAAGTCTCTTGCCTCTTCGGCATGTCCGGACTTTTTCCCGGACTCCCTCCCGGCTAGCCATGGTGCACTAACCCCTTCAGGCTATGTTCATGCCGCCAGTCCTCTCCTTCCACGTCGACCGAAGCCGTAGCCTCAGCTCCCAGTGCCCCCCACTCCGGCGGATGAGCCGAGAAACCTCTCACGCTGGTGAGTGGTGGTCGGCACCGGTCCTCTTTGCAGAAATCTCTCCACTTTGCCCTCTGCACCTCTGTTGCTGCACACTCCTTTGCAGTTCCGTAGCTCCCTTCTTCCACCACCCCACTGGTGCAGGTCCCATCCTTATGCTTTTGTCTCTGTTTATTCTCTTTTCTTTTGCCCTACCCAGGTACGTGGGGAGTTTCTTGCCTTTTGGGAAGTCTGAGGTCTTGTGCCAGAGTTCAGTAGGTGTTCTGTAGGAGTTGTTCCACATGTAGATGTATTTCTGATGTATCTGTTTGGAGGAAGGTGATCTCTCCATCTTACTATTGCGCCATCTTCCCCTTCTCCTGTCATAGAGTATTATGCCTATGTTTTCCTCTAAGAGTGTTATAGTGTTTGGCCTTACATTTAGGTCTTTAATCCATTTTGATTTTATTTTTGTGCATGGTGTTATGGAGTGTTCTAATTTAATTCTTTTACATGTAGTTCTCCTGCTTGCCCAGCACCACTTATTGAAGAGGCTGTCTTTCTCATTTGTATATTCTTGCCTCCTTTATGAAAAATAAGGTGACCATATGTGCATGGGTTTACCTCTGGGCATTCTATCCTGTTCCATTGATCTATATTTCTGTTTTTGTGCCAGTACCATATTGTCTTTATTATGTAGCTTTGTAGCATAGTCTGACGTCCAGGAGCCTGATTCCTTCAGCTTTGTTTTTCTCTCTCAAGATTGCTTTGGCTATTCAGGGTGTTTTGTGTTTCCATACTCTCTGACATTTTAGATTATCTCTTTCTAAGCTCTCCCGTCTCTCATGGGGAAAACTGAGCTCACCCTACTCCTGACAGTATCCCTACTTCTCTGGAACCACCTAATTCTCCAGAGTCATCTACTTTTCCTGGTCCCTCTGCCCAATCCCAAACTCCAACTCATGTCCCTCCATACCTACCATTACCCCAAGAAAGAGAGACTAGTCTCTCTGTGGTAACTCATAGTGGAGCTTCCGATCACCCAGGATCAGGGAAATTATGCCATCTTAGAGATGAGGCAAATGGTGAAGGGACGATGAGTGTACATGTGCCCTTCTCTTTAACCAACTTAGCCCAATGCAAACAGAGACTGGTCCAATTTTCTGAGGACTCTAGTAAGTTTGTTGAAGGGTTTCATGCCCCAACTGTGATGTATGATACAACTTGGAAGGATGTCCAAGTAGTTGTAATTATTTGCTGTATTCCTGAGGAAAAATAGAGAATTTAAACAGCAGCCCATGGGCATGCTGACAAGTTTGCCAGGAAGCAACCCGAACATTATGCTATGGGTAGAGACACAGTCCCAAATCAGGAACACCCTTGGATTTTTATTTCCTGGGTGGGAAGAGAAGCAAGGAGGCACATGATCCATCGTGTATTAGAAGGGATCAGAAAGTGTACCCAAAAGTCAGTTAAATATGAAAAGCTTAAAGGAGTGACCCAAAGAGAAACGGAAAATCCAGCCCTCTTTTATGGGCAGCTTGTGGAGGCTTTTTTTTTTTAAATATCTTTATTGGAGTATAATTTCTTTACAATGGTGTGTTAGTTTCTGCTTTACAACAAAATGAGTCAGTTATATATATATATATGTTCCCATATTTCCCCCTGCTTGTGTCTCCCTCCCACCCACCCTCCCTATCCCAACCCTCCAGGTGATCACAAAGCACGAAGCTGATCTCCCGGTGCTATGTGGCTGCTTCCCACTAGCTATCTACCTTACGATTGGTAGTGTATATATGTCCATGACTCTCTCTCGCTTTGTCACAGCTTACTCTTCCCCCTCCCCATATACTCAAGTCCATTCTCTAGTGGGTTTGGTCTTTATTCCTGTCTTACCCCTAGGTTCTTCATGACTTTTTTTTCATAGATTCCATATATATGTGTTAGCATACGGTATTTATCTTTCTCTTTCTGACTTACTTCACTCTGTATGACAGACTCTAGGTCTACCAACCTCATTACAAATAGTTCAATTTCATTTCTTTTTATGGCTGAGTAATATTCCATTGTATATATGTGCCACATATTCTTTATCTATTCATCCAAAGATGGACACTTAGGTTGTTTCCATCTCTGGGCTATTGTAAATAGAGCTGCAATGAACATTTTGGTACATGATTCTTTTTGAATTATGGTTTTCTCAGGGTATATGCCTGGTAGTGGGATTGCTGGGTCATATGGTAGTTCTCTTTGCAGTTTTTTAAGGAACCTCCATACTGTTCTCCACAGTGGCTGTATCAATTTACATTCCCACCAACAGCACAGGAGTGTTCCCTTTTCTTCACACCCTCTCCAGCATTTATTGTTTCTAGATATTTTGATGATGGCCATTCTGACTGGTGTGAGATGATATATCATTGTAGTTTTGATTTGCATTTCTCTAATGATTAGTGATGTTGAGCATTCTTTCATGTGTTTGTTGGCAGTCGGTATATCTTCTTTGGAGAAATTTCTATTTAGGTCTTCTGCCCACATTTGGATTGGGTTGTTTGTTTTTTTTGTTATTAAGCTGCATGAGCTGCTTATAACTTTTGGAGATTAATCCTTTGTCAGTTGCTTCATTAGCAAATATTTTCTCCCATTCTGAGTGTTGTCTTTTGGTCTTGTTTATTGTTTCCTTTGCTGTGCAAAAGATTTGAAGTTTCATTAGGTCCCATTTGTTTATTTTTGTTTTTATTTCCATTTCACTAGGAGGTGGGTCAAAAAGGATCTTGCTGTGATTTATGTCATAGAGTGTCTTGCCTATGTTTTTCTCTAAGAGTTTGATAATTTCTGGCCTTACATTTAGGTCTTTAATAAACTTTGAGCTTATTTTTGTGTATGGTGTTAGGGTGTGATCTAATTTCATACTTTTACATGTACCAGTCCAGTTTTCCCAGCACCACTTATTAAAGAGGCTGTCCTTTCTCCACTGTACATTCCTCCCTCCTTTATCAAAGATAAGGTGACCGTATGTACGTGGGTTTATCTCTGGGCTTTCTATCCTGTTCCATTGATCTATCTTTCTGTTTTTGTGCCAGTACCATACTGTCTTGATTACTGTAGCTTTTTAGTATCATCTGAAGTCAGGGAGCCTGATTCCTCCAGCTCAGTTTTTCGTTCTCAAGATTCCTTTGGCTATTCGGGGTCTTTTGTGTTCCATACAAATTGTGAAAATTTCTTTTCTAGTTCTTTGAAAAATGCCTGTGGCAGTTTGATAGGGATTGCATTGAATCTATAGATTGCTTTGGGTAGTAGAGTCATTTTCACAATGTTGACTCTTCCAATCCAAGAACATTGTATATCTCTCCATCTGTTTGTATCATCTTTAATTTGTTTCATTAGTGTCCTATGATTTTCTGCATACAGGTCTTTTGTCTCCTTAGGTAGGTTTATTCCTAGATATTTTATTCTTTTTGTTGCAATGGTAAATGGGAGTGTTTCCTTGATTTCACTTTCAGAGTTTTCATCATTAGTGTAGAGGAATGCCAGAGATTTGTTTGCATTAATTTTGTATCATGCTACTTTACCAAACTCATTGATTAGCTCTAGTAGCTTTCTGGTAGCATCTTTAGGATTCTCTATGTAGTGTATCATGTTATCTGCAAACAGTGACAGCCTTACTTCTCCTTTTCCAACTTGGATTCCTTTTATTTCCTTTTCTTCTCTGATTGCTGTGGCTAAAACTCCAAAACTATATTGAATAAGAATGGTGAGAGTGGGCAACCTTCTTTTGTTCCTGATCTCAGTGGAAATGGTTTCAGTTTTTCACCATTGAGGATGATGTTTGCTGTGGGCTTGTTATATATGACCTTTATTATGTTGAGGAAAGTTCCCTCTATGCCTACTTTCTGCAGGATTTTTATCATAAATAGGTGTTGAATTTTGTCGAAAGTTTTCTCTGCATCTATTGAGATGATCATATGGATTTTCTCCTTCAATTTTTTAATATGGTTTATCATAGTGATTGATTTGCATATATTGAAGAATCCTTGCATTCCTGGAATAAACCGCACTTGATCATGGTGTATGATCCTTTTATTGTGCTGTTGGATTCTGTTTGCTAGTATTTTTCGGACGATTTTTGCATCTATGTCTATCAGAGGTATTGGCCTGTAGTATTCGTTATTTGCGATATCCTTGTCTGGTTTTGGTATCAGGGTGATGGTGGCCTCATAAACTGAGTTTGGGAGTCTTCCTCCCTCTGTTATTGCTTGGAATAGTTTGAGAACGATAGGTGTTAGCTCTTCTCTAAATGTTTGATAGAATTCGCCTGTGAAGCCATCTGGCCCTGGGCTTTTGTTTGTTGGAAGATTTTTAATCACGGTTTCAATTTCAGTGCTTGTGGTTGGTCTGTTCATATTTTCCATTTCTTCCTGATTCAGTCTTGGCAGTTGTGCGTTTGTAAGAATTTGTCCATTTCTTCCAGGTTGTCCATTTTATTGGCATAGAATTGCTTGTAGTAATCTCTCATGATCTTTTGTATTTCTGCTGTGTCAGTTGTTACTTTTCCTTTTTCATATCTAATTCTATTGATTTGAGTCTTCTCTGTTTCTGATGAGTCTGGCTAATGGTTTATCAATTTTGTTTATCTTCTCAAAGAACCAGCTTTTAGTGTTATTGATGTTTGTTATCGTTTCCTTCATTACTTTTTCATTCATTTCTGATCTGATTATTATGATTTCTTTCCTCCTGCTAGCTTTGTGGTGTTTTTGATCTTCTTTCTCTAATTGCTTTAGGTGCAAGGTTAGGTTGTTTATTCGAGATGTTTCCTGTTTCATAAGGTGGGCTTGTATTGCTATAAACTTCTCTCTTAGAACTGTTTTTGTTGCATCCAATAGGTTTTAGGTCATCGTATCTCCACTGTCATTTGTTTCTAGGTATGTTTTGATATCCTCTTTGATTTCTTCTATGATCACTTTGTTATTAAGTAGTGTACTGTTTAGCTTCCATTTGTTTTTATTTTTTACACATCTTTTCCTGTAATTGATATCTAGTCTCATAGCATTGTGGACAGAAATGTTCATTGATACAATTTCAATTTTCTTTAATTTACTACGGTTTCATTTTTGACACAATATATGATCTATCCTGGAGAATGTTCCATGAGCAGTTGAGAAAAATGTGCATTCTCTTATTTTTGGATGGAATGTCCTATAAATATCACTTAAGTCTATCTTGTTTAATGTATCATTTAAAGCTTGTTTTTCCTTATTTATTTTCATTTTGAATGATCTGTCCATTGGTGAAAGTGGTGTGTTAAAGTGCCCTACTATGAATGTGTTACTGTTGATTTCCGCTTTTATGGCTGTTAGTATTTGCCTTATGTACTGAGGTGCTCCTATGTTGGGTGCATAAATATTTACAATTGTTATATCTTCTTCTTGGATCGATCCCTTGATGATTATGTAGTGTCCTTTTTTGTCCCTTCTAATAGTCTTTATTTTAAAGTCTATTTTGTCTGATATGAGAATTGCTACTCCAGCTTTCTTTTGGTTTCCATTTGCATGGAATATCTTTTTCCATCCCGTTACTTTCAGTATGTGTGTCTCTCTAGGTCTTAAGTGGGTCTCTTGTAGACAGCATATATATGGGTCTTGTTTTTGTATCCATTCAGCCAATCTGTATCTTTTGGTGGGAGCATTTAGTCCATTTACATTTAAGTTAATTATCGTTATGTATGTTCGTATTCCCATTTTTTATTTGTTTTGGTTTCGTTATAGTAGGTCTTTTTCTTCTCATGTGTTTCTTGCCTAGAGAAGTTCCTTTAGAATTTTTTGTAAAGTTGGTTTGATGGTGCTGAACTCTCTCAGCTTTTGCTTGTCTGTAAAGGTTTTAATTTCTCCATCAAATCTGAATGAGATCCTTGCTGGGTAAAGTAAGCTTGTTTGCAGGTTTTTCTCCTTCATCACTTTAAATATGTCCTGCCAGTCCCTTCTGTCTTCCAGAGTTTCTGCTGAAAGATCAGCTGATAACCTTATGGGGATTCCCTTGTGTGTTATTTGTTGTTTTCCCTTGCTGCTCTTAATATGTTTTCTTTGTATTTAATGTTTGACCATTTGATTAATATGTGTCTTGGCATATTTCTCCTTGGATTTATCCTGTATGGGACTCTCTGTGCTTCCTGGACTTGATTAGCTATTTCCTTTCCCATATTAGGGAAGTTTTCAACTATAATCTCTTCAAATATTTTCTCAATCCCTTTCTTTTTCTCTTCTTCTTCTGCAATCCCTATAATTCGTATGTCAGTGCATTTAATGTTGTCCTAGAGGTCTCTGAGACTGTCCTCAGTTCTTTTCATTCTTTTTCTTTATTCTGCTCTGCAGTAGTTATTTCCACTATTTTATCTTCTATGTCACTTATCCGTTCTTCTGCCTCAGTTATTCAGCTATTGATCCCATGTAGAGTATTTTAAATTTGTTTTATTGTGCTGTTCATTGTTGTTTGTTTCATCTTTAGTTCTTCTAGGTCCTTGTTAAATGTTTCTTTCATTTTGTCTATTCTATTTCCATGATTTTGGAACATCTTTACTATCATTATTCTGAATCCTTTTCCATGTAGACTATTTCCTCTTCATTTTTTAGGTTTGGTGGGTTTTAATCTTACTCCTTCATCTGCAGTGTGTTTTTCTGTCTTCTCATTTTGCTTATCTTACTGTGTGTGGGGTCTCCTTTTTGCAGGCTGCAGATTCAGAGTTCCCGTTGTTTTTGGTGTCTGTCCCCAGTGGCTAAGTTTTGTTCCGTGGGTTGTGTAGGCTTCCTGGTGGAGGGGCCTAGTGCCTGTGTTCTGGTGGATGAGGCTGGATCTTGTCTTTCTGGTGGGCAGTTCCACGTCTGGTAGTGTGTTTTGGGGTGTCTGTGGAGTTATTATGATTTTAGGCACCCTCTCTTCTAATGGGTGGGTTTGTGTTCCTGTCTTTGTAGTTTTTTGGCATAGGGTGTCCAGCACTGTAGCTTGCTGGTCGTTGAGTGAAGCTGGGTGCTGGTGTTGAGATGGAGATCTCTGGGAGCTTTTCACCGTGTGATATTATGTGGAGTGGGAAGTGTCTTGTTGACCAGTGTCCTGAAGTTGGCTCTCCCACCTCAGAGGCACAGCAGTGACTGCTTGCTGCAACACCATGAGCCTTTCATCCACACGAATCCAAATAGAAGGGAGAAAGTTTTGAAAGCAAAAATTAGTAGAAGTAGAAAGAATGAAAGAAAGAGAAAGAAAGAAAGAAAGAAAGGAAGATGGTAGGAAAGAAAGAAGGGAGGGAGGGAGGGAGGAAGGAACAAAAGCAGGATGGAAGGAAAAAAAGAAAGAAAGACAGAAGATAAAGTAAAATAAAATAAGATAAAATATAATAAATTTATTAAAATAAAAATAATTGTTAAGAAAAAAATTTAAAAAAAAAAACGGATGGATAGAACCCTAGGACAAATGGTGGAAGCTAAGCTATACAGACAAAATCTCACAGAGAAACATACACATAAACACTCACTAAAAGAGGAAAATGGGAAAAATCATAAATCTTGCTCTCAAAGTGCACCTTCTCAATTTGGGATGATTCTTTGTCTAAAGGAGGGAAGGAAGGAAAGAAAGAAAGAAAGAAAGGAAGAAAGAAAGAAAGAAAGAAAGAAAGAAAGATAGAAAGAAAGAAAGAAAGAAAGAAAGAAAGAAAGAAAGAAAGAAAGA
>NW_020838052.1:2580932-2594814 GCF_003676395.1 Aethalodelphis obliquidens | reverse complement strand
GAAAGAAAGAAAGAAAGAAAGAAAGAAAGAAAGAAAGAAAGAAAGAAGGAAGGAAGGAAGATAAAGTAAAATAAAATAAAGTTATTAAAATAATAAATAATTATGAAGAAAGAAAAATTAAAACAAAACAAAAAAACCCCGGATGGATAGAACCCTAGGACAAATGGTGGAAGCAAGGCTATACAGACAAAATCTCACACAGAAGCACACACATAAACACTCACAAATAGGGGAAAAGGGGAAAAAATCATAAATCTTGCTCTCAAAGTCCACCTCCTCAATTTGGGATGATTCGTTGTCTATTCATGTATTCCACAGATGCAGAGTACATCAAGTTGACTGTGGAGCTTTTATTCTCTGCTTCTGAGGCTGCTGGGAGATATTTCCCTTTCTCTTCTTTGTTATCACATCTCCCAGATGCTCAGCTTTGGATTTGGCCCCGCCTCACATGTAGGTTGCAGGAGGCCGTCTGTTCTTTGCTCAGACAGGAGGGGGTTAAAGGAGCAGCTCCTTCGGGGATTCTGGTTCACTCAGGCCAGCGGGAGGGGGGCACGGAGTGCGGGGCGATCTTGTGGCGGCAGAGGCTGGTGTGACGTTGCACCAGCTTGAGACGTGCCGTGTGTTTTCCCAGAGAAGTTGTCCCTGGATCCCGGGACCCTTGCAGTGGCGGGCTGCACAGGCTCCCCAGAAGGAAGGTGTGGATAGTGACCTGTGCTCACACACAGGCTTCTTGGTGGCAGGAGCAGCAGCCTCAACATCTCATGCCCGTCTCTTCGGTCCATGCTTTTAGCCGCAGCTTGCTCCAGTCTCTGGAGCTCCTTTAAGCAGCGCTCTTAAGCCCCTCTCCTCACGCACCAGGAATCAAAGAGGGAAGAAAAAGTCTCTTGCCTCTTTGACACGTCCAGACTTTTCCCTGGACTCCCTCCCGGCTAGCCGTGGTGCACTAACCCCCTGCAGGCTGTGTTCGTGCCACCAACCCCAGTCCTCTCCCTGTGCTCCAACCGAAGGCTCAGCTCGCAGCTCCGCCCACCCCGTCGGGTGAGCAGAGAAGCCTCTTGGGCTGGTCAGTGACGGTCGGCACCAATCCTCTGTGTGGGAATCTCTCTGCTTTGCCCTCCGCACCCCTGTTGCTGTGCTCTCCTCCATGGCTCTGAAGCTTTCCCCCTTCACCACCAGCAGCCTCAGCCCATGAAAGGGCTTCCTAGTTTGTGGAAAGCTTTCCTCCTTCACAGCTCCCTCCCTTTGGTGCAGGTCCCATCCCTATCCTTTTGTCTGTGTTTTTTCTTTTTTCTTTTGCCCTACCCAGGTACGTGGGGAGTTTCTTGCCTTTTGGGAGGTCTGAGGTCTTCTGCCAGCGTTCAGTGGGTGTTCTGTAGGAGTTTTTCCACGTGTAGATGTGTTTCTGGTGTATGTGTGGGGAGGAAGGTGATCTCCATGTCTTACTCTTCCGCCATCTTCCCCTCGTCCTCTTGGAGGCTTTTAGAAAGTACACTAACATTGATCATTCCACTTCTGAAGGTCAGTCCCTAATGGGACAACATTTTATCAGCAAGTCTTCCTCTGTTATTAGGCCGAAACTCCAAAAGTTACAATTAGGCTCACAAACTTCCATGCCCAAACTATTAGGTGTGGCTTTTGGGGTATTTAATAATCAAGATCAAGCTGAGGAAGAAGAGAGAACTGAACATGATAAAAGACAGGACAGGACTCATACAAAATTGATAGCCATTGCTGTCAGTCATGCGTTGTGATCCCAGGACAACCCAAGGGGGCCGAGAAAGTTCAACTATCCTTCTGGAGGTAAGACCAACACGGAGGAATGCTTCAAATGCAAGTCAACTGATTACTGAGCCCAAGATTGCCAGAAAGAACACCCTGGGCCATGCCAAGCATGCAAACAAAGAGGTCATTGGAAGAGGGACTGCCCTCAGCCCTGAAGGGGAAGGGGGTCCCCTGCTCTCTAGATGGCCATGCTGGAAGACTGAGGTGGTCCAGGGAGTCCAGCAGCTTGCCGCAATATGATGTCTATCTCCATCAAGGAGCCTTGGGTGGTCCTTGATATGGCAGGTAAGAAGACTGATTTTTTTAATTGATATGGGAGCCAATTACTCTGCCTTAATTTCTCACACTGGACCCCTTTCCTCCCAAAGCTGTACTGTGACTGGTGTCAACAGAACGCCTCACACCCATTACTTTACTGGGCTCTCACTTGCCAATTTTGAGCAGTGGTTGATTTTGCATGCCTTTTTAGTTGTTCCTGAGTGTCCTAGCCCACTAATGGGGAGAGATCTTCTGAGCTCCCTCAGGGCCATACTACAATTAGGAGGTCCCATGCAGCCCCTTATGTTGACTCTGACTAAGACAGACCAGACAGAAGAACACAGTTCTATTCCCAGCCATATTCTATAAGCAGTGAACGCATCAGTATGGGACAAAGGAATCCTCAGAAGGGCCACAAACGCCCAACAGTTAAGAATTAGCCTTAGGACAGAAGCCACGTACCCTAACAAGAGACAATACCCTTTAAAGTTGGAAGCAAAGAATGGTTTACAGCCCCTCATAGATAACTTCTTAAAACATGGCATCTTGGTATCCTGCCAGTCTCCATGTAATATTCCTATTTTGCAGTTGTTTAGTCAAATGGGGAATACACGATGGTACAAGACCTGAGAGCAGTAAAAAATTCAGTGATCTCTGCACATACCCTCATGGCCAATCCTTATAACATATTAGCCCAAATCCCTGAGGACGTTAAATGGTTTACTGTGTTTGACCTGAAGCGTGCTTTTTTTTTTTTTTATCCCAGTTCATCTCTCATCAAAATATCTGTTTTCCTTCGAGTGGACTAACCCTAACTCAGGGCAAATGCAACAATATACCTGGACAGTATTGTCTCAGGGGTTTGGGGACAACCCACACTTGTTTGCCGAGGCCCTAGGAAGAGAACTAAGGGAAATACACCTAAAAGAAGGGGATATTCTACAGTATATAGATGATATATTAATATGTAGTCCCTCCATGGAAGTCTTAGATGAAAATACCATTGAAATCCTTAATTTCCTTGGAGCCCAAGGTTACAGAGTCTCTCAGACAAAGGCAGAACTCTCAAAGCAACTTGTTAAATACCTGGGATATATTATAAACCCTGAAAGTAGATAGTTATGTCCAGATAGAAAAAAAGCTATAGTAGGCCTAAGTAGTCCAAAGAGAAAGAAATATCTCTCTACCTTTTTTGGGCATAGCAGGATTCTGTAGAATTTGGATTCCAGGATTCAGGCTAAAGGCTAAGCCCCTATATGGAGCTACTAAAGGCCCAGATACAGAACCATTACTTTGGAATGGGGAATAGGAAAGGGCTTTTAAGGATATCAAGCAGGCCCTCACCAGAATCCCTGCTCTGGGTCTCCCCAGTTTGAAAAAGCCATTCATCTTGTACCTGGCTGAAAAGTAGGGGAAAGCTCTGCGGGTCCTTATACAGAAGCTAGGGGAAGTTCATTAGCCTATAGGCTATTTTTCCAAGGAACTAGATTCCATGGCCAAATGTTGACCTGGCTGCCTCTGGTCAGTAGCTGCCACCACTTTATTAGTGGAAGAAGCTAACAAGCTTACCTTTGGAGAGCCACTGGAAGTCCAGACCCCTCATCAAGTGCAAGGGATTCTAGAGATCAAAGGCCACCATTGGCTAACTGGAGGCTGGTTTATTAAGTACCAGGCTTTGCTCCTCGACTCCCTCCCCAGAGCTAACCCTCAAAACGTGCCATACTCTTAACCGCACTACATTTATGCCTGCTGAAAGCCCAGAGCTAACACATTCTTGCCTCAAAACCCTTGACCAGGTCTATGCCTGTAGGTCTGATCTAACAGACCAGGCCATAGAAAACCCTGAGGAGTTATGGCTTACTGATGGCAGTAGTTCCATTAAAGATGGAGTCAAGAGGGCAGTGTATGCCATTGTGAGTGCTCATAGCATCATAGAAGCAAAATTTTGCCACCTAACATCTCAGCCCCAAAGGTTGAACTGATAGCTCTAACTCAAGCCTGAGCCCTGGGGGAAGGAAAGATTGTAAATGTATACATAGACTGAAAATATGCCCTCCTTGTTTTACATGTCCATACCATTATCTGGAAAGAGAGAGGACTTCTAAATGCAAGAAATTCCCCTATAAAATATGGGGCTGAGATTTTATATCTCATAGAAGCGGTTCAAAAACCAAAACAGGTAGTAGTCATTCACTGCCATAAGTATCAAAAGGGAACTTCTCAAATTTCCCAAGGAAACAACAGGACAGATAGGGAAGTGAAGAAAGCAGCCCTGATGTCCATAACAGAAATGGCATTAATCCCATCACTTACCCCTTCTAGCATTATACCTAGATACTCAACCTCCAAAGAGAACTGGGCATGAGACAGGGGAGGAACTAAGGGAACAGATGGCTGGTGGCACACAGATCAGAAATTACTCATACCTCTCTCTGACCTATGGAAAATTATTAAAGGGGTACATGATTCTCTCCATCTGGGGAGAGATGCAATGTCTACAATTGTTTTCCCTCTTTTTACAGGGAAAGTGATCCCAGAGACATTCAGAAGAGTTACTCGAGCCTACACCCTTTGCACCACCCATAATCAAGGAGGCAACCTCAAGCCTCCCCCTCTTGTTAGCCCAGCTCAGCTATGTGGGACTTACCCAGGAGAGGACTGGGAAATATATTTCACTCAGATGCCCTCTTTTCAGGACTTCAAATACTTACTAGTGTTTATAGATACTTTTACTGGATGGGTAGATGTCTTCCTCACTAGAACAGAGAAGGCCAATGAAGTGGTTACGGTGCTCCTAAAGGAAATTATTTCTAGGTTTGTGCTGCCCCTTCACCGTCAGAGTGACAATGGACCTTCGTTTGTAGCAAAGATCACTCAACAGCTTTCACAGGTTTTAGGAATTAAATACCACCTCAATTCGTCCTGGAGACCTCAATCCTCAGGAAAAGTAGAACAGGCTAATCATATTTTAAAGAAAACCTTGGGCAAACTTTCAAGAAATGTCATAGTTGTGGTATCGCCTATAGCCAATTGCCCTCATAAGGGTCAGGGCAGGCCCTAAAACAACCACTAAGTTGAGCCCTTTCAAAATGACATATGGAAGGCCATTCCTTACTCTGGACATGCTAACTGACCCAGAAACCCAGGCTCATCTTAAATACATTATAAACATAGGCCAGGTCCCGAAGGCTATACAAGAATATGGCAGCCCTCCACTGCCAGGGTCCAGTGATTCAGGGACAACTTCCCCGGGAGAAGACATAGCGTGCCTCAAGCTATTACAATGTTATGCCGGCCTCTGCTACCACAGGCTTACCCCATATTCCTTTCCCCTTCCCCGCTGGCCTGACTGAGCCAGAGCTCTCTAATCAGCTGCTACGTTAACCTCATCCTGTCTGGGTGGGGAACAGATGCCCTCAGGCGACCTACATGCAGAGGGGGACAAAATCCAAAGCTGAATCTCAGGAGCTGAGCAAACAAAGAAGAGAAAAGGAAATTTCCCCCAGTAGCCCCAGGAGCAGAAGATTAAATCTTCACAATCAACTTGATGTACCCTGCATCTGCAGAATACTTGAATAGACAATGAATCACCCCAAAACTGAGGCTGTGGAAATTGGGAGCAACTGTAGACTTGGGGTTTATTTTCTGGATCTAATTTTTTCTGATTTTATGTTTCTCTTAGTTTAGTATTTAGAGCTTATTATCATTGGTAGATATGTTTATTGATTTGTTTGCTCTCTTCCTTTATTTTCTTTTTACAAATATATATACATATTTTTTCCGTTTTTCCCTTTTTGTGAGTGTGGATGTGAATGCTTCTTTGTGTGATTTTTTTTAACATCTTTATTGGAGTATAATTGCTTTACAATGGTGTGTTAGTTTCTGCTTTGTAACAAAGTGAATCAGTTATACATATACATATGTTCCCATATGTCTTCCCTCTTGCATCTCCCTCCCTCCCACCCTCCCTATCCCACCCCTCCAGGCTGTCACAAAGCACCGACCCAATATCCCTGTGCCATGCGGCTGCTTCCACTAGCTATCTACCTTACTACATTTGTTAGTGTGTATATGTCCATGACTCTCTCTCGCCCTGTCACAGCTCACCCTTCCCCCTCCCCATAACCTCAAGTCCCTTCTCTAGTAGGTCTGCGTCTTTATTCCTGCCTTACCCCTAGGTTCTTCATGACATTTTTTTTCTTAAATTCCATATATATGTGTTAGCATACGGTATTTGTCTTTTTCTTTCTGACATACTTCACTCTGTATGACAGACTCTAGGTCTATCCACCTCATTACAAATAGCTCAATTTCGTTTCTTTTTATGGCTGAGTAATATTCCATTGTATATATGTGCCACATCTTCTTTACCCATTCATCCAATGATAGGCACTTAGGTTGTTTCCATCTCTGGCCTATTGTACATAGAGCTGCAATGAACAATTTGGTACGTGATTCTTTTTGAATTTTGGTTTTCTCAGGGTATATGCCCAGTAGTGGGATTGCTGAGTCATATGGTAGTTCTATTTGTAGTTTTTTAAGGAACCTCCATACTGTTCTCCATAGTGGCTGAACCAATTCACATTCTCACCAGCAGTGCAAGAGTGTTCCCTTTTCTCCACACCCTCTCCAACATTTATTGTTTCTAGATTTTTTGATAATGGCCATTCTGACTGGTGTGAGATGATATCTCATTGTAGTTTTGATTTGCATTTCTCTAATGATTAAAGATGTTGAGCATTCTTTCATGTGTTTGTTGGCAGTCTGTTTATCTTCTTTGGAGAAATGTCTATTTAGGTCTTCTGCCCATTTTTGGATTGGGTTGTTTGTTTTCTTGTTATTGAGCTGCATGAGCTGCTTGTAAATTTTGGAGATTAATCCTTTGTCAGTTGCTTCATTTGCAAATATTTTCTCCCATTCTGAGGGTTGTCTTTTGGTCTTGTTTATGGTTTCCTTTGCTGTGCAAAAGCTTTGAAGTTTCATTAGGTCCCATTTGTTTATTTTTGTTTTTATTTCCATTACTCTAGGAGGTGGGTCAGAAAGGATATTGCTGTGATTTATGTCATAGAGGGTTCTGCCTATGTTTTCCTCTAAGAGTTTGATAGTTTCTGGCCTTACACTTAGGTCTTTAAACAATTTTGAGCTTATTTTTGTGTACGGTGTTAGGGAGTGATCTAATCTCATACTTTTACATGTACCTGTCCAGTTATCCCAGCACCATTTATTGAAGAGGCTGTCATTTCTCCACTGTACATTCTTGCCACCTTTATCAAAGATAAGGTGTCCATATGTGCATGGGTTTATCTCTGGGCTTTCTATCCTGTTCCATTGATCTATCTTTCTGTTTTTGTGCCAGTACCATACTGTCTTGATTACTGTAGATTTGTAGCATAGTCTGAAGTCAGGGAGCCTGATTCCTCCAGTTCCTTTTTTCGTTCTCAAGATTGCTTTGGCTATTCGGGGTCTTTTGTGTTTCCATACAAATTATGAAATTTTTTGTTCTAGTTCTGTGAAAAATGCCACTGGTAGTTTGATAGGGATTGCATTGAATCTATAGATTGCTTTGGGTAGTAGAGTCATTTTCACAATGTTGATTCTTCCAATCCAAGAACATGGTATATCTCTCCATCTATTTGTATCATCTTTAATTTCTTTCATCAGTGTCTTAAAATTTTCTGCATACAGGTCTTTTGTCTCCTTAGGTAAGTTTATTCCTAGATATTTTATTCTTTTTGTTGCAATGGTAAATGGGAGTGTTTTCTTGATTTCACTTTCAGATTTTTCATCATTAGTATATAGGAATGCCAGGGATTTCTGTGCATTAATTTTGTATCCTGCCACTTTACCAAATTCATTGATTAGCTCTAGTAGTTTTCTGGTAGCATCTTTAGGATTCTCTGTGTATAGGATCATGTCATCTGCAAACAGTGACAGCTTTACTTCTTCTTTTCCGATTTGGATTCCTGTTATTTCCTTTTCTTCTCTGATGGCTGTGGCTAAAACTTCCAAAACTATGTTGAATAAGAGTGGTGAGAGTGGGCAACCTTGTCTTGTTCCTGATCTTAGTGGAAATGCTTTCAGTTTTTCACCATTGAGGAAAACGTTTGCTGTTGGCTTGTCATATATGGCCTTTATTATGTTGAGGAAAGTTCCCTCTATGCCTACTTTCTGCAGGGTTTTTATCATAAATGGGTGTTGAATTTTGTCGAAAGCTTTCTCTGTATCTATTGAGATGATCATATGGTTTTTCTCCTTCAATTTGTTAATATGGTTTATCACATTGATAGATTTGCGTATATTGAAGAATCCTTGCATTCCTGGAATAAACCCCACTTGATCATGGTGTATGATACCTTTAATGTGCTGTTGGATTCTGTTTGCTAGTATTTTGTTGAGGATTTTTGCATCTATGTTCATCAGTGATATTGGCCTGTAGTTTTCTTTCTTTGTGACATCCTTGTCTGGTTTTGGTATCAAGGTGATGGTGGCCTCGTAGAAGGAGTTTGGGAGTGTTCCTCCCTCTGCTATATTTTGGAAGAGTTTGAGAAGGATAGGTGTTAGCTCTTCTCTAAATGTTTGATAGAATTTGCCTGTGAAGCCATCTGGTCCTGGGCTTTTGTTTGTTGGAAGATTTTTAATCAGAGTTTCAATTTCATTTCTTGTGATTGGTCTGTTTATATTTTCTATTTCTTCCTGATTCAGTCTTGGCAGTTTGTACATTTCTAAGAATTTGTCCATTTCATCCAGATTGTCCATTTCATTGGCATAGAGTTGCTTGTAGTAATCTCTCATGATCTCTTTTATTTCTGCAGTGTCGGTTGTTACCTCTCCTTTTTCATTTCTAATTCTATTGATTTGAGTCTTCTCCCTTTTTTTCTTGATGAGTCTGGCTAGTGGTTTGTCTATTTTGTTTATCTTCTCAAAGAACCAGCTTTTAGCTTTATTGATCTTTGCTATTGTTTCCTTCATTTCTTTTTCATTTATTTCTGATCTGATTTTTGATTTCTTTCTTTCTGCTAGCTTTGGGGGTTTTTTTGTTCTTCTTTCTCTAATTGCTTGAGGTGCAAGGTTAGGTTGTTTATTCGAGATGTTTCCTGCTTCTTAAGGTGGGCTTGTATTGCTATAACTTTGTGTGATTTTGTCTGTACAGCTTTGCTTTAACCATTTGTCCTAGGGTTCTGTGGTTCTGTCTATCCTTTTTTTTTTTTTTTTTTGTATATTTTTTATTGCCTCTTAACATTGGTGGATTAGTTTTTGGGCTTGGTGGCTCTCTTCTTTCTTTCTATTTTTTATTACTTTTAAAATTCTTAATATTTATTTTAATACATTTAAAGTTTTCTTTTCTCTCCTCTCTCTCTCTCTCTCCTGTCTCTCTTTCTTTCCTCCATTTTCTGCTCAGCTGTGTGGCCAATGGGTATTGGTGCTCCAGCCAGGTGCCAGGATTGAGCCTCTGAGGTGGGAGAGTTGAGTCAAGGACATTGGTCCACAAGAGGCCTCTTGGCTCCACGTAATATCAAACAACAAGAGCTCTCCCAGAGATCTCCATCTCCATGCTAAGATCCAGCCCCACTCAATGACCAGGAAGCTACAGTGCTGGACACTCTATGCCAAACAACTAGCAAGACAGAAACACAGACACACCCATTAGCAGAGAGGCTGCCTAAACTCATAATAAGTTCAGAGAACCCCAATACACACAATTGGACATGGTGCTGCCTACCAGAAAGAGAAGATTTAGACTCATCCACCAGAACACAGACACCAGTACCCTCCACCAGGAAGCCTCCAAAACCCACTGAACCAACGTTACCCACTGGGGGCAGACATGAAAAACAACAAAAATTATGAACCTGCAGCCAGCAAAAAGGAGATCCCAAACACAGTATGTTAAGCAAAATGAGAAGGCAGAGAAATACACAGCAGATGAAGGGGCAATGTAAAAACACATCAGACCAAACAAATGAAGAGAAAATAGGCAGTCTACCTGAAAAAAATTTAGAGTCATGATAGTAAAGATGATCCAAATTCTTGTAAATGGAATGGAGAAAATACAAGAAATGTTTAACAAGGACCTAGAAGAATTAAAGAGCAAAACAAACGATGATTTAAAACACAATAAATGAAATTAAAAATTCTCCAGAAGGCATCAATTGCAGAAAAAAATGAGGCAGAGGACTGAAAAGTGACCTGGAAGATAAAACAGTAGAAATAACTACCACAGAACAGAATAAAAAAAAAAAAAAAGGAATGAGGGCTTCCCTGGTGGTTCAGTGGTTGAGAGTCCACCTGCCGATGCAGGGGACATAGGTTTGTGCCCTGGTCTGGAAAGATCCCACATGCCACAGAGCGGCTAGGCCCATGAGCCATGGCTGCTGAGCCTGCGCGTCCAGAGCCTGTGCTCTGCAATGGGAGAGACCACAACAGTGAGAGGGCCACGTACTGCAAAAAAAAAAAAAAAAAAAAAGGAATAAAAAGAATTGTGGACAGGCCAAGAGTCCTCTGGGACAACATTAAAGGCACTAACATTTGAATTATATGGGTCCCAGAAGAAGAAGAAGAAAAAAGAGAGACTGAGAAAATATTTGAAAAGCTTATATTTGAAAACTTCCCAAACATGGGAAAGAAAAATAGTTAACCAACTCTAGGAAGTCAATCAAGTAAAGGAAGAACAGAGAGTCCCATACAGGATAAATCCAAGGAGAAACACGTTAAGACATATATTAATCAAACTATCAAAAATTAAATACAAAGAAAAAATATTAAAAGCAGCAAGGGAAAGCAACAGAAAACATTACAGGGTATCCCCATAAGGTTAAAAGCTAATCTTCTTTTTCATTTTTTTAAACATGTTTATTGGAATATAATTGCTTTACAATGGTGTGTTAGTTTCTGCTTTATAACAAAGTGAATCCGTTATACATATACATATACATATACATATACATATATCCCAATATCTCTTCCCTCTTGCGTCTTCCTCCCTCCCACCCTCTCTATCCCACTCCTCAAGGTGGTCACAAAACACCGATCTTATCTTCATGTGCTATGTGGCTGCTTCCCACTAGCTATCTATTTTATATGTGGTAGTGTATATATGATCATGACACTCTCTCACTTTGTCCCAGCTTACACTTCCCCCTCCCCATATCCTCAAGTCCATTCTCTAGTAGGTCTGTGTCTTTATTCCTGTCTTGCCCCTAGGTTCCTCATGACCATATTTTTTTGTTTTGTTAGATTCTATATATATATACATATATATATATATGTATATATATATATATATATATACATATATATATATATGTTAGCATACGGTATTTGTTTTTCTCTTTCAGAGTTACTTCACTCTAACAGCTGATCTTTTAGCAGAAACTCTGAAAGCCAGAAGGGAGTGGCAGGGCATATTTAAAGTGATGAAGGAGAAAAACATACAACCAAGATTACTCTATCCAACAAGGATCTCATTCAGAGAGAGATTAAAAGCTTTACAGACAAGCAAAACTTAAGAGAATTCAGCACCTCCAAACCAGCTTTACAACAAATGCTAAAGGAACTTCTCTAGGCAGGAAACACAAGAGAAGGAAAAAACCTACAATAAAAAACACAGGACAATTAAGAAAATGGTAATAGCAACATACATATCAATAATTACCTTATTGATACAATAATATATTAATATATATTAAATATTATTTATTATTAATTAAATATTATAATTTAATTAATAATACATTAATATATGATATAATAATAATCCCCGAATAGCCAAAGCAATCTTGAGAAAGAAAAATGGAGTTGAAGGAATCAGGCTTGCTGACTTCAGACTATACTACAAAGCTACAGAAATCAAGACAGTAGGGTACTAGCATAGAAACAGAAATATAGATCAGTGGAACAGTATAGAAAGCCCAGAGATAAATCCATGCACATAAGGTCACCTTATCTTTGATAAAGGAAGCAAGAATATACAGTGGAGAAAAGGCAGCCTGTTCAATACGTAGTGCTCGGAAAACTGGACAGCTACATGTAAAAGAATGAAATTAGAACACTCCCTAACACCATACACCAAAATAAACTCAAAATGGATAAAAGACCTAAATGTAAGGCAAGACACCATCAAACACTTAGAGGAAAACATAGGCAGAATACTCTATGACATAAATCACAGCAAGATCCTTTTTGACACACCTCCTAGAGAAATGGAAATAAAAACAAAAATAAACAAATGGGACCTAATGAAACTTAAAAGATTTTTCACAGCAAAGGAAACCATAACAAGATGAAAAGACAACCCTCAGAATGCCAGAAAATATTTGCAATTGAAGCAACTGACAAAGGATTAAACTCCAAAATTTACAAGCAGCTCATGCAGCTCAATATTAAAGAAACAAACAACCCAATCCAAAAATGGGCAGAAGACCTAAATACACATTTCTCCAAAGAAGATATACAGATTGCCAACAGACACTTGAAAGTATGCTCAATATCATTAATCATTAGAGAAATGCAAATCAAAACTACAATGAAATATCATCTCACACCGGTCAGAATGGCCGTCATTAATAAATCTGAAAACAATAAATGCTGGAGAGGGTGTGGAGAAAAGGGAACCCTTGGAGGAGATTCAACATGGTGGAAGAGTAAGACGTGGAGATCACCTTCCTCTCCACAAATACAACAGAAATACATCTACATGTATAACCGCTCCTACAGAACACCTACTGAACGCTGGCAGAAGACCTCAGCCCTCCCAAAAGGCAAGAAACTCCCCACGTACCTGCATGGGGCAAAAGAAAAAAGAAGAAACAGAGTCAAAAGAATAGGGATGATACCTGCACCAGTGGGAGGGAGCTGTGAAGGAGAAAAGGTTTCCACACACTAGGAAGCCCCTTCGTGGGCAGAGACTCCGGTTGTTGAGGGGGAAGTTTCAGAGCTACGGAGGACAGCACAACAACAGGTGTATGGAGGGCAAAGTGGAGAGATTCCGAAAAGAGGATTGGTGCTGATCAGCATTCAGCAGCCCGAGAGACTGGTCTGCTCATGTGCTGGGACGGGTGGGGGCTGGAAGCTGAGGATCGGGCTTCAGTCGGATCCCAGGGAGAGGACTGGGGTTGGCTGCGTGAATACAACCTGATGGGGCTAGTGTGCCACGGCTAGCCAGGAGGGAGTCCGGAAAAGAGTCTGGAGCTGCCAAAGAGGCAAGAGACTTTTTCTTGCCTCTGATTCCTGGTGCGTGAGAAGAGGGGATTAAGAGCACCACTTAAAGGAGCTCCAGAGATGGGTGCGAGCCACAGCTAACAGCGGAGACCACAGAGATGGGCATGGGATGCTAAGGCTGCTGCTGCAGCAACCAAGAAACCTGTATGAAAGCACAGGTCACTGTCCACACCTCCCCACCCGGGAGCCTGTGCATCCCACTACTGCTAGGGTCCCGAGATGGAGGGACAACTTCCCTGGGAGAACGCACGGCACACCTCAGGCTGGCAAAATCACACTGACCTCTGCCGCTGCAGGCTCACCCCGCATCCGTACCACTCCCTTCCCCAGGCCTGAGTGAGCCATAGCCCCCAAATCAGCTGTTCCTTTAACCCCGTCCTGTCTGAGAGAAGAACAGATTCCCTCAGGTGACCTACATGGAGAGGCGGGTCCAAATCCATAGGTGAACACCAGGAATTGTGGGAAAAAAGAAGAGAAGGGGAAATTTCTCCCAGCAGCCTCAGGAGCAGAGGATTAAATCAGCACAATCAACTTGATGTACCCTGCCTCTGTGGAATACCTGAATAGACAACGAATCATCCAAAATTGAGAAGTCCCAATTGGACTTTGTGAGCAAAGATATATA